>NW_026596089.1:1369066-1377060 GCF_907164565.1 Psammomys obesus | reverse complement strand
GATCTTCTGGAGGTATCTCCATCCCTGATCTCAAGCTGTACTATAGAGCAAAAGTTATAAAAACTGCATTGTACTGGCATAGAAACAGAATGGTGGATCAATGGAACCGAACAAAAGACCCAGAAATAAACCCACACACTTATGGACACCTGATTTTTGACAAAGATGCCAAAACCATACAATAGAAAAAAGATAGCATCTTCAACAAATGGTGCTGGTCCAACTGGATGTCTACATGTAGAACAATGAAAATAGATCCATACTTATCACCCTGCACAAAACTGAAATCCAAGTGGATCAAGGATCATAAAACCAGACACATTAAATCTGCTAGATAAAAAAGTGAGGCATACCCTAGAACTCATTGGTACAGGAGAAAAC
This sequence comes from Psammomys obesus, assembly GCF_907164565.1. Taxonomy (NCBI): domain Eukaryota; kingdom Metazoa; phylum Chordata; class Mammalia; order Rodentia; family Muridae; genus Psammomys; species Psammomys obesus. The sequence goes on along the minus strand of NW_026596089.1, from coordinate 1,376,679 downwards.
TTCCTGAACAGAACACCAACAGCACAGGCTCTAAGAGTAACAATCAATAAATGGGACCTCATGAAAATGTAAAGCTTCTGTAAAGCAAAGGACACAGTCATCAAAACAAAGCGACTGCCTACAGATTGGGAAAGACTCATCAACAAACCTTTATCTGACAGAGGACTCATATCCAGTATATATAAAGAACTAAAGAAGCTGAAAAGCAGCAAACCAAGTAATCCACTTAAAAAATGTTGAGCAGAGCTAAAGAGAGAATTCTCTGTAGAGGAATATCGAATGGCAGAGAAGCACTTAAAGAAATGCTCAACCTCATTAGCCATTAGGGAAATGCAAATCAAAACAACCCTGAGATTTCACCTTACACCCATCAGAATGGCCAAGATCAAAAACTCAAGTGACAACACATGCTGAAGAAGTTGTGGAGAAAGGGGAACCCTTCTCCACTGCTGGTGGGAGTGTAAACTTGTACAACCACTCTGGAAATCAATCTGGCACTTTCTCAGACAACTAGAAATAGCGCTTCCTGAAGATCCAACCATAACACTCCTAGGCATATACCCAAAAGAGCCTCAAGTACACCAAAAGGACATTTGTTCAACCATGTTTGTAGCAGCTTTTTTTGTAATAGCCAGAACCTGGAAACAGCCCAGATGCCCCTCAACTGAAGAATGGATGCAGAAACTGTGGTACATCTATACAATGGAGTATTACTCAGCAATGAGAAATAAGGAAATCATGAAATTTTCAGGTAAATGGTGGGACCTGGAAAGGATTATCCTGAGTGAGTTGTCCCAGTAGCAAAAAGACACACACAGTGTATACCCACTCATATAAACATACAAAATAGAATAAACCCACTAAAATCTGTACATCTAAACATACTAAGCAAAAGAGAGGACCCTAACTAAATGTTCAATCCCCATCCTGAAAGGCAAAGAGGATGGACATCAGAGGAAAAAGAAAACAGGAAACAACCTCGGAACCTGCCACAGAGGGCCTCTGGAAGCCTCTGCCATGCAGACTGTGAAAGTAGATGCTGAGCCTGATGGCCAACTGACGGGCAGAGTGAATGGAATTTTATGTAAGAAGTGGGAAATAGTAAGAGCTGGAGAGGACAGGAACTCCACAAGGAGAGCAACAGAACAAGAAAATCTGAACACAGGAAACTCCCCAGAGACTCATACTCCAACCAAGGACTATTCATGGAGATAACCTAGAACCCTGACAATGCAGCCACTTCTGGTGAGAACTGATAGACTAAGACCAGAAAGAAGGAGAGGAGGACCTCCCCAATCAGTGGACATGGGGAGGGGCATGCATGCAGAAAGGGGGGGGGGAAGTTTGGGAGCGGGAGGGGAGGAGGGAGGGGCTTATGGGGGATACAAAATGAATAAAGTGTAATTAATAAAAGTTAAAAAAAATAAAAAATGTGAGTGCCCTTTAATTTGGGGCATATATGTTCAATATTGAAACATCATCTTGATGGATTTTTTTTCTTTGATGAGTGTGAAGTGTCTTTCTCCATCACTTTTGATTAATTTTGGTTGAAAGTCTATTTTATTAGCTATTAGAATGGCTACTGCAGCTTGTTTCTTGTGTCTATTTGCTTGGCAATTTTTTTCCAGCCATTTACTTTGAGGTAATGTCTGTATTTGCTACTGAGATATGTTTCTTGTATGCAGCAGAATGATGGATCCTTCTTTTACATCCACTCTGTGTCTTTTTATTTGGAAATTTAGTCCATTGATGCTGAGAGATATTAGTGAACAATGACTGTTAATTCATTCCTATTATTGTAATGGTGGTGGTAGGTAGGTGTGTGTATGCACACATGCACATGAGCTCCCCTTCTTTTGGTTTTGCTAGTGTGGAATTATTCCTTTCCTGTGTTCTCTTAGGTGTAGTTAACGTCCATGGGTTAGAGTTTTTCTCCTGGTGTCTTCTGTAGGGCTGGATTTGTGGATAGATATTGTATAAATTTGGTATTGTCTTGGAATATCTTGTTTTCTCTCTCTATGGTGATTGAAAATTATGCTGGATAAAGAAGTCTGGGCTAGTGTCTGTGGTCTCTTAGAGGCTGCAAGATAACTGCCCAAGCCCTTCTGGATTTTAGAGTCTCTATTGAGAAGTCTAGCGTGATTCTCATAGGTCTGCCATGTGTTACTTAGCCTTTTTCCTTTTCAGCTTTTAATAGTCTGTACATTTAGTGTTTTGATTATTATGTGGTTGGAGAATTTCCTTTTCTGGCCTAATATATTTGAGGTGCCATAACATTCTTGTTTGTTTATAAGTATCTCTTTATTTAGGTCAGGGAAATTTTCTCCTATGTTTTTGTTGAAAATATTTTTGGACCTTTTAGCTGGAAATCTCCTTCTTCTACTCTTATAATTTTTAGGTTTGTTTTTATCATAGTGTCCCAGATGTTCTGGATATTTTGTGTCAGGAACTTTTTAGTTATAACATTTTCTTTGACTAATGTATTGATTTTTTCTTTTGTATCTTCTAGGCCTGAGATTCTCTCTTCCATCTCTTGCATTTTGTTGGTGATGCTTGCATCTGTACTTCCTGTTCTCTTACTCAGGTTTTTCATCTCCAGGATTACCTCTATGTTTTCTCTATTGCCTCTATTTCCATTTTCAGATCTTGAACAATTTTATTCATTTCTTTTACCTGTTTAGTTATATTTTTCTATATTTCTTTAAAGGATTTATTCATTTCTTGTTTAAAGGAAATCTCATCATGAGATTAGATTTAAGGTGGTTTTCTTGCGCTTTGGCTGTGTTAGGATATCCTGTATGATAGCTGGGCTCCCGTGGTACCATATTACCCTTGCAATTGTTGATTATGTTTTTTAGCTGGCCTTAGCCAAATGGGTATTTATTATAGTTTCAGATGCTGATTTCTGAGTTGAGTGGGTGTTTTTTGATGTTTTTCTATTGGTTTCTGTTTACTGGTCTGAGTGGCCTAGAGTTTTGTGGCTAGCTAGTCTTCAGGTCCAGTATGGTATCTCCCCTGTTTTGTTTGTTTGTTTGTTTTTGTTTTTTTATTTTTTTATGTGTGGACTGCATGATCTCTGAAGTTTGGGGCAGGAAATAATCAAATTCAGGGATGAAATTAATAAATTAGAAACAAAGAGAACAATACAAAGAATCAATGAAACCAAGAGTTGGTTCTTTGAGAAAATCAACAAGATAGACAAACCATTACCCAAACTAACTAAAAGGCAGAGAGACAATATCCAAATTAACAAAGTCGTGAATGAAAATCAGGACATAATAACAGACATAGTGGAAATCCAAAGGGTTAATATGTACTACTTCAAAAGCTTGTACTCCACAAACTTGGAAATACCTAAACAAAATGGGCAATTTTCTTGATAGATAACACTTACCAAAGTTAATCATGATCAGGCAAACAATTTAAATGGGCCTATAACCACTGAGGAAACAGAAGCAGAAAAAGAAAAAAAAGCCCAGGGCTAGGTGGTTTTAGCACAAAATTCTACCAGATTTTCAATGAAGAGCTAATATCAATACTCCTCAAACTATTCCACAAAATAGAAACAAAAGGAACCTTGCCAAACTCATTCTATAAGGCAGCAGTCACCCTGATACCTAAACCACACAATGATTCACCCAAGAAAGAGAATTTCAGACCAATCTTCCTTATGAACATTGATGCAAAAATATTCAATAAAAATACTCACAAACTGAATCCAAGAACACAGCAAACGTCATCCACCATGATTAAGTAGGCTTCATCCCAAGGATGAAGAGATAGTTCAACAATGGAATCAATCATATAAACAAATATGAAAAAATACCAAATGATTATCTTAGTAGATGCTGAAAAATAAAATCAAATACCGCTTTATGATAAAATGGAATACAAAAAAGAAGTTCAGGAATACAAGATGCACACCTAAACACAATAAAGGCAATATACAGCAAGCTGATAGCCAACATCCCATTAAATGGAGAGAAACTAAAATCAGGGACAAAACACGGCTGTCCATTCTCTCCATATCTATTCAATATAGTACTTGAAATTCTACCTAGAGACAACCTAAGGATACCAAAGGGATACAGATTGGAAAGGAAGAAGTCAAAGTATCGCTATTTGTAGATGATATGATGGTATACATGAACAGCCCCAAAAATTCTACCAAGGAACTCCTACAGCTGATAGACACCTTTAACAAAGTGACTGGGCACAAAATCAACTAAATCCTCCTATATACAAATGATAAATTGGGAGAAAAAAATTAGAAAAACAACACCTTTCTCAATAGCCACAAATAATATAAAATATCTTGGTGTAACTCTAAGGTAGTGAATGATGTATTTGTCAAGTCTTTCACAAAAGAAATTGAAGAAGGTATCAGAAGATGGAAAGGTCTTCCAAGCTCATGGATCGGTAGGATTAACATAGTAAAAATGACATCATACCAAAAGCAATTTACAGACTCAAGCAATCTCCATCAAAATTCCAATGTAATTCTTTACAGACCTTGAAAGAACAATACTCAACTTCATATTGAAAAACAACAACAACAAAAGCCCAGGATAACTAAAACAATCCTGTACAATAAATGAACTTTTGGAGATATTATCATCCCTGATTTCAAGCTGCACTACAGAGCAATAGTAATAAAAGCCGTGGTGTTGAAACAGACATGTCGCGCGCAGCCTTCGCCGATAAGGATGACGCGGCAACCGAGGAGTGTCCAGCAACAACTTTATTGTTACAGCTCTTTTAGCAGATGGTGAAGGAAGGACCCAGACCCCGGGTTGTGCTCTGCTTAAATAGCCAGTCAAGGCGACGTGTTCGTCTGTGATTGGTGCTCCACACAAAACCTGATTAGCATATGATCCCTAATTGGAGGACCACATAAGCCTACATTAGCATAAGGTGGCACATGCGCAGATCGCAAAGCCTTTGGCGGGAACCGCTCCCGCCAAAGCAATGCTGGCAAGAAGAACCAGGAAGCAGGAGACCGGCGCCACCTTGTAGTGGCGGGAGCGGCTCCCGACACAGACAGACAGATTGATCAATGGAATTGAATTGCAGACCCTAAAATAAAACCACACACTTACAGACACTTAATTTTTGATGAAGAAAACAATACTATACAATGGAAAAAAGAAAGCATATTCAACAAATGGTACTGGACTAACTAGATACATGCTTGTAGAAGAGTGCAAATAGATCCATATTTATCCCACTGCATAAAACTCAAGTCCAAGTATATTAAAGACCCAACATAAAACCAGATACACCAAATCTATTTGAAGAGAAAGTGGGGAAAAGCCTTAAACTCCTTGCACAGGAGACAACTTCCTGAATAGAATACTAGCAGCTCAGGCCCTAAAATCAACAATTAATAAATCGGACCTCATGAAACTGAAAAGCTTTTGTAAAGAAAGGACATTGTCAATAGAACAAAACAGCAGCCTACAGACTGGGAAAAGATCTTCACCAACCCCACATCTGACAAAGGGCTAATATCCAAAATATTTTTTAAAAAATCAAGAAACTAGAGATCAGCAAACCAACAAACCCAATTAAAAATGCGATATCAAGCTAAATAGAGAATTCTCAACAGAGGAATCTAAAATGGCCAAGAAGCACTTAAAGAAATGTTCAGAGTCTTTAGTCATCAGGGAAATGGAAATCAAAACAACTCTGAGATTCCATCTTACACCTGTCAGAATGGCTAAAATAAAAACCTCAAGTCACAGCACATGCTGGCAAGGATGTAGAGCAAGGGGAACACTCCTCCATTGCTGGTGGGAGTACAAACTTGTACAACCACTTTGGAAATAAATGTGATGGTTTCTCAGAAAATTGAGTATAGTTCTATCTTAAGATACAGCCATACCACTTCTTGGCATATACCTAAAAGATGCTCCTTCGTACCACAAGGACACTTGCTCAACTCTGTTTATAGCAGCTTTATTTGTAATATCCAAAGACTGAAAACAATCTAAATGTTCCTTATCCAAAGAACGGATGAAGAAAATGTGGTTATTTACACAATAAAATATTATTCAGCTGTTAAAAACAATGACATCGTGAAATTTACAGGCAAATGAATAGAACTAGAAAAGTTCATTCTGAACAAGGTAACTCAGAACTAGAAAGATAAACATGGTATGTGCTTACTTATAAGTGGAGTAGCTATAAAGTACAGGATAACCATGTTACAATCAATAGTCCTAACAAAGCTAAATAACAAGGAGGCCCCAATGGGGAGGGTGTTTGAATTTCACTGAGTATGGGAAATAGAATAGACATCAGGGGTTGATGGAGGGAGAAACTGGGTGGGGGAGGAGTGGAGAGGAGAGCAGGAGGGATCAAGTGGTGGGAGGATAGACGAAGGAAAGGATTAGAGGAGACAGAACTGGAATCAGTGTGTGTGGGAATTATCTCTGGGATGAGCTAGAACCCTCAGAAAATGGAAATTCCTAGGAATCTATGAGGGTGATTCCAGCTAAGACTCCTAGAAATAGGGGCTATGAAGCCTGAAACAGCCATGTGCTGGAGCCAGGAAAGACTTCCAGTGGAAGGAGTGGGACACCAACCCAGCCACAAACCTTAGACCCATGGTTTCTCCTATCAACTATACATGCAGGGATAAAGATGGAGCAGAAATTGAGGGAATGGACAACCAATGGCTGGCCCAGCTTAAAACCTATACCCACCCCAACACAATTTTTTTTATTTCAGATATATATATTTTTTTATTTTTTTAATTTTATTTTATTAATTACACTTTTTTCATTTTGTATCGCCCCATAAGCCCCTCCCTCCTCCCTCCCGATCCCACCCTCCCTCCCCTTTCTGCATGCATGCCACTCCCCAAGTCCACTGATAGGGGAGGTTCTCCTCTCCTTTCTGATCTTAATCTATCAGTTCTCATCAAAAGTGGCTGCATTGTCCCCTAACATGGCCTGGTAAGGCTGCTCCCCCCTCAGGGGGAGGTGATCAGCGAGCAGGCCAATCAGATTATGTCAGAGGCAGTCCCTCTTCTCATTACTATTTAACCCACTTGGACACTGAACTGCCATGGGCTACATCTGTGCAGGGGTTCTAGGTTATCTCCATGCCTGGTACTTGTTTGGAGTATGATTCTCTGGGAAGACCCCTGTGTTCAAATTTTCTGGTTCTGTTGCTCTCCTTGTGGAGCTCCTGTCCTCTCTAGATCTTACTATTTCCCACTTCTTACGTAAGATTCCATGCAATTAAATGGCCATATTTTGAAATGAGAGGAAAGCTCAGTTACTGTTTAGGAATCATCTTTTCCAGAGACTTCAAATCAGCTATGGTAACAATAGCAAGGAGGCAGAGTTAACCACAGGTGCTTACATAACAATATCAGATGCAAATGGTATTGACTCCAAACTTTCATTTAATGTCTAGAAAACTAAAGATAACAACATTCAGTCTAACAGAAGGAAATTTCCAGATAATATACAGAATCCAAAATCTTGAAGTCATTACAGAACAAATAAAAGACTAACTGATTCTATGCCAGTACCATGCAGTTTTTATAACTGTTGTTCTATAGTACAGCTTGAGATCAGGGATGGAGATACCTCCAGAAGATC
>NW_026596089.1:1351329-1366066 GCF_907164565.1 Psammomys obesus | reverse complement strand
TAATGGGTTTGCCATTATATGTTACTTGGCCTTTTTCCCTTGCAGCTTTTAGTATTTTTTCTTTGTTCTGTATACTTACTGTTTTGATTATTATGTGGCAGGAGGTTTTTCTTTTCTGGTCAAATTTGTTGGGTGTTCTGTAGGCCTCATATATCCTTATTGGCTTCTCCTTTAACTTGGGGAAATTTTCTTCAATGATTTTGTTGAAAATATTTTCTGGGCCTTGGAGAAGGGAGTCTTCTTTTTCCTCTATTCCTATTATTTTTAGGTTTTGTCTTTTATATTGTCTTGGATTTCTTGGGTGGTCTGTGTCAGGAATTTTTTGGATTTAACATTTTCTTTGACAGATACATCGATTTCTTCCATTGTATCTTCTACACCTGAGATTCTTTCTTCCATTTCTTGTAGTCTGTTGGTTATGGTTACCTCTGTAGTTCCTGTTTCCTTCCCTAAATTCTTCCTCTCCATTATTTCCTCCATTTGTGTTTTCTTTAATTTTTCTAGTTCTATCTTCAGGTCTTGAGTTGTTTTGTTTACTTCCTTTACCTGTCTGCTTGTATTTTCCTATTTTTCTTTTAGTTCCTTCAACTCTGTCTTTTTTATTTCTTTCAGTGATTTAATTATTTCTTCTCTGAAGGCCACAAGGTGTTTGGCTGCATCTTCCCGTATTTCTTCACGGATGGCCATAATCTGCTTGTCTTTAACTTCCTCTATTTCTTTATGTATAGCCACGATCTGTTTGGTTTTATCTTCCTCTAATTCTTTATGTATTGTATTTGTTTCCTCTATTATCCTCTTCATCAGCATAGATGTAAGGTCATCTTCTTGATTTTCTATTATGCTGCGCTGTCCAGGGCTGTTCGCCCTTGGATGGCTGGGTTCTGGAGATGCCATATTGCTCTGTCTTTTGTTGGTTGAGCTTTTACGCTGTCCTCTACCCATTGGGCTGATTGTTTCTGTGCTTCCTGGAGTCCTGAGGTAGGGAGAATCCCCTTGGCTGGAAGATGTTTTTTCCTGAAGGAGTCCTTCTCTGCTTTTTGATTATGGTCACTGTATGGCCATTGTTTCTCAGGAGTTGCCACTGCTCACCTCAGGTTTATAGCCCTGAGTAGTAGCTGTGGTCTTTGTTAGGCAGGGGGATCTCCTCTTACCCATAGAAGTTCTCAAGACAGCTGCCCCACTGCTGGGTTTCTTGTTATAAATTTAGTGTGCTGCTGCTCACTAAATTTCCAGGTACAGTCCTCTTGAAGAACCTGCTGATTCCCTAACTGTGGGGTTTTCTTTCAACAGGGAAACTCAGTCTGTTATCCTGGGGCACACAGTTCTGTCCGGGAAAGTGAGGGGTGCACTAAGCAATTCTCTGGGCCGGTGGCTGAGTTCTCTGCTCTGGGCCTGGAGGATGTACACCTAGTTTGAGTTGGTGCCTGGGGGCGCTGCTCTGGTCTGGAGGCTGGGTGCCTCACTCAGGACCAGAAGCTGTGTGTCCCTGTCTGTGATGGAGGCTGCAGGCACTGCTCTGGTCCAGATGCTGTGGATGCAGCCCTCTTGAAGGACCAGGGATTCCCACAGTTTTGACAGTCTAGCTAGGGATAACTGGTTGATCCTTGGCACAGTCAGATATATTTTTTAATTTTTATTTTTATTAATTACAATTTATTCACTTTGTATCCCCCTGCAGCTCCTTCCTTCCTCCCCTCCCAATCCCACCCACTCTCTTCCTTCTCTACCTATGCCCCTCCCCCAGTCCACTGATGGGGAAGCCTTCCTCCTCTTCCTTCTGATCCTAGTCTATCAGGTCTCATCAGGACTGGATCATTGTCTTCCTTTGTGGCTTGGTAAGGCTGCTCCCTCATCAAAGGAAGGTGATCAAAGAGCAAGCCAATCAGTTCATGTCAGAGACAGTCCCTGTTCCCATTCTATGGAACCCACTTGGACAATGAACTGCCATGGGCTATATCTGAGCAGGGGTTCCAGGCCACCTCCATGAATGGTCCTTGGTTGGATTATCAGTTTCAGAAAAGACCCCTGTGCCCAGAATTTTTGGTTCTGTTACTCTCCTTGTAGAGTTCCTGTCCTCCCCAGGTCTTACTATTTCCCACTTCTTTCATAAGGAACTCTGCCCAAAGGTTGGCCATAAGTCTCAGCATCACCCCTGACACTATTAATGATATTCTGCTATACTTCCAGACAGGTGCCTTGCATAACAGTCATCTGAGAGGCTTCCCCAAGTCACTGATAGGAACAGATGCAGAGACCCACAGCCAAACATTAGGTAGATCTTGGGGAAGAAGGATTGAAGGAGCCAGAGAAGTCAAGAATACCACAGAAACCATATAGAACCAATTAACCTACACCAATAGGGGCCCACAAGGACTGAGCAACCAAACAGAAAGCACACTTGAGACAGACCTAGTCCCTCTGCATATATGTAACAGTTGTGCATCTCAGTCTTCATGGGGGACTCCTAACAGCAGGAGCTGTATCTGAATCTTTCCTGCTTTTGGATCTCTTTTTCCTAACTGGGCTGCCTTGCCTAACCACAATAGGAGAAGATGCACCTAGTCCTATAACTACTTGGTATACTAAGGCAGGTTGATGGACATGGGAGGCCTCCCTTTTTCTGAGCATTTTCTGAGGAGAGATGGAAGAAGGGAGTGTGGTGGGGAGGTGAGGTGAGAGGGAGGGACTTGGAGGAGAGGAGAAAAGGGAAATTGTGAGAGCACTACAAAATTAATAATTAATATTAAAAAGAAGCGCAAAATACAATGCTTTAGTTACTTCTTCCATTTCTGTGATAAAATAACAAGACAAAAGCACTGAAGCTTTTATTTCAGCTTACTTTCAAAGATATAATCTATCATGGAAAGCAAGGAAATCATGGCAGTAGGCATTTGAGTTAGCTGTTCCTTTGTATCCATGGTCAGGAAGCAAAGAGAGATGAATTCTGGTGCTCACTTCAGTTTCTCTTCTTTATTCAGTCCAGAACCCAGCCTGTGGGATGTTGCTGTAGATCCACAGTTACTGTGTCCCTTCCCAGCTCACTTCACCTAATCCATACTGGATTGTCTAGAGGCTCATTTTGTAGGTAACTCAAGATCCTTCCAGGTTGGTTATCAGTTCTTACCATCATACATGCCATTTATACTGTTCTCTAAACTGATTGCTCTCAGATAACCCATCTTTCCCTGACCCAGTCTGTTTTCTATGGACTGAAATGGCCTTGGAAAGTACAAATTTGCTATACATTTGGAACCTGGGACATCTTTAGACCATCACTAACTCTTACAGGCTGAGTCTATTGTGTTTTCAAGCCACCCAACTCTGATCCATTTCCATATTTTTGGCCTTGACTTGTTTCTCTGAGCTTCATCTATTTCCCTTCTCTTTCCTAGGGTACGTGACCTCACAGCTTTAGTCTTCCACCCTTGTGTAACTTCTTTGTTTTAATTAAACATTAGACTCCTCTTTCTCTTATTCTAACACAATTTGAATTATTTAGACGTACAGCATTGATCAGACTCCTTTTCCAAAGTATCTGTTCCTTTATTCTTAGTGGGAAAGGCCTAAAAAAGAGTCCGCATTTGCAGTGCCCAACCTTTATTGATTGTTTATTTTAGAGAGGCTCAAGTGGTAATATTTATTGGCTATTATAACAACAAGAGGTCATATAGACAAGTAATGTGTTGATTTTAGGGCAGATAGGTTTGTGTGTGTGTGTGTCTTGAAATGAGAATGGCTAGGAATTATGAGAGTTAGAAAGTAGGCCATCTTAGCCTTGGTTTGGCTATTTCAAAGCAGGAACAAATTAGCCTAGACAAATAATTAGCCCAGCAAATAATATTACCTAAGAATAAAAGCAGCTCAGAGCATCTAATAAGGAAGAGTGTGGATGACTTTTTGCCTTGAAAATTACTGCATTGATCTTACAGATGTTTTGTGGACAATTTGCAAAAAAAGTATCTGGAGTATTAAATCTCCTGTGTATGTCCCCTTTTCAAGATAGTGTGTGTATAGAAAGAAGTAGGGGTTTGTGCACAGGGGAGTGGGGAGCAGGAGGGCTCTACTGTCAGATTTAGTAGAAGTTGCCTGATATTCATCAGCCAGCCACTCAGGAGCTGGTTTATCCATGCTTCCAGAGGCAGCTGGAATGACAAAGCAAGAAACACTTTCTTTGAGTGAAAGCCCAGGGCATAGAAGTCATGTGATCTGTGAGCTTCTCACAAACAAAATGATTTGCTTTTGACTTTCAGAGAATTTAATTTTTCATTCTCACACAATGTGTTTGGGCTGAAGATTTTGTTGTTGTGTTGTTTGCTTTTGCTTGACTGTTATTCCTTAAGCAATGATCTAATACTGTTTTGGTTCTGAGCCTGGTGAGCAGTTTTGATTCTTCAGCTTTTCCTAGAGTATCAGGAAAATGATTCACATGTATGGGCATTTGTCTTAGTTCTGTACCCATATTTCTTCATGTAGGTGTAACTGCCAGTGACTGTTTTTTGATCTCAACACCAGAAAAATGCGATGTTCTCTGCTATGCAAAGGCAGCCTTCTCACTGCTCTGAGTGAGTGCTTGAGCTACAGCTTTTCCCAGTGTCCTCTCATCCTTCACCTCCCACATCTCATTTACAAGACATAGTCCTCAATTTAGAATGGACTCTGCTTAACATAGATGAATTGTTCCTTTGGATTAACTTTATAATCAAGCTGTCAACATACAAGCTCTTACAAGAGGTAGTTGTTGTCTCGGAGGCTTACTACCTCCATCTGCTAATCTAGATCTAGTCTTGGAAGCTTCTAGATTCCTTGCACTCTAACCTAGGCCTAGAGTGTTTTCAGCCTCTTAATACCTGCTTAATAAACTTAAACTTTCTTGTTCTTTTTTATCTCTGTTGGCTGGTTCAATTCAGCTGTTCTGGCTCACACTCCTCTCCCAGCTAACTTTTTCAATCTGGCTTTTCTCTTGGCCTTTGAGTTGCTCTGTTTGGCCTCAAACTAACTACAATAGCCTTTTCTAGTCTTCTGTTTTCTTCTCATTCTCTGGCTTGTTCTGCCTTCCACCTGTGTCTAACTTGTTCTCTCATTCAATCTCTCTCTGTAAAACTGCCTCCTGTCTTCCTAATTCTCTCTGTTGCTCCCTTAAATAGCTTCCCCTTCCTCTCTTTTCCCACGAGTATTGGGCATATTCTAGTCTGTCAAATCTTTATCTGATTCATCACTTTATCTGCCACTCAATTAAACATCATTTTCAAACAAGGGTGCTTCTTTCTACAAACTGACTACCTTTGTTGTTTGGGATTAAAGGCATTTACCACTATACTTGGACCTAAGCCTTTCTTTACCTGAAACTTGATCTATACCAGGCTGTCCTTGAAGTCAGATCTGTTTGTCTGTTTCCCAGATTAAAGGTGTGTTTGAATTCTAGCCTGATCATACAGACCTAGAAGATCTTTTTTGGATATGATATATTGCCAGAACAGCCATGTTCTGAATTGAAATTCTTCTACACAAAATGAGAAGGTTAATTTGAGGAATGAAACTAGGAAATTTATTCTAGAAAATTAGCTTGAAAATATGGGAAATACCCTTTCTCCACAACCTCTCCAGCATGTGTTGTCCCTTGAGTTTTTCATCTTGGCCATTCTGATGGGTGTAAGGTGAAATCTCAGGGTTGTTTTGATTTGCATTTCCCTAATGGCTAATGAGGTTGAGCATTTCTTTAAGTGCTTCTCTGCCATTCGATATTCCTCTACAGAGAATTCTCTCTTTAGCTCTGCTCAACATTTTTTAAGTGGATTACTTGGTTTATTGCTTTTCAGCTTCTTTAGTTCTTTATATATATTGGATATGAGTCCTCTGTCAGATAAAGGGTTGGTGAAGATTCTTTCCCAATCTGTAGGCAGTCACTTTGTTTTGATGACGGTGTCCTTTGCTTTACAGAAGCTTTTCAATTTCATGAGGTCCCATTTATTGATTGTTGCTCTTAGAGCCTGTGCTGTTGGTGTTCTCTTCAGGAAGTTTTCTCCTGTACCAATGAGTTCTAGGGTATTCCCCACTTTTTTTTTCTAGCCGATTTAATGTGTCTGGTTATAAGGAAATCATGAAATTTGCAGGTAAATGGTGGGACCTGGAAAGGATCATCCTGAGTGAGTTGTCCCAGAAGCAAAAAGACACGCATGGTATATACTGACTCATATAAACATACAATATAGAATAAACCCACAAAATCTGTACATCTAAACAAACTAAGCAAAAGAGAGGACACTAACTAAAATGTTCAATCCCCATCCTGAAAGGCAAAGAGGATGGACATCAGAAGAAAAAGAAAACAGGAAACAACCTTGGAACCTGCTACAGAGGGCCTCTGAAAGCCAGAATAAAACAGGAAACAACCTTGAAACCTGCCACAGAGGGCCTCTGAAAGCTTCTGCAGTATAGACTGTCAAAGCAGATGCTGAGCCTGATGGCCAACTGATGGGCAGAGTGAATGGAATTCTATGTAAGAAGTGGGAAATAGTAAGAGCTGGAGGGGACGGGAACTCCACAAGGAGAGCAACAGAACAAGATAATTTGAACACAGGGAACTTCCCAGAGACTCATACTCCAACCAAGGACTATTCGTGGAGATGACCTGGAACCCCTGCACAGGTGTAGCCCATGGCAGTTCAGTGTCCAAGTGGGTTACATAGTAATGGGAAGAGGGACTGCCTCTGACATAATCTGATTGGCCTGCTCATTGATCACTTCCCCCTGACGGGGGAGCAGCCTTACCAGGCCACAGTAGAGGACAATGCAGCCACTTTTGATGAGAACTGATAGACTAAGATCAGAAAGAAGAGGAGAACCTCCCCTATCAGTGGACTTGGGGAGTGGCATGCATGCAGAAAGGGGAGGGAGGGTGGGATCGGGAGGGGAGGAGGGAGGGGCTTATGGGGGGATACAAAATGAATAAAGTGTAATTAATAAAAAATTTAGAAAAAGAAAATATGGGAAATAATGATTTTATTTGAAATTCAAAATGTACATTAGTGAACTAAAGGCTAGGGAAATTCCTACCACAACGAACTCTCTTAGGAACTTAAATTTAGTTTCCAACCTTACTTAAGACAAGACACTACATTTTGTTATATTGTTTTGCCTAAGAGCTGCTTATATTGCACCAGCCCCATTGTTAATGAGTCTAGGAGCCCATGCTTTGAATATCTGTGCTAAGCAACAGTTGGCTTTAGTCCATCTGCCTACACTGAGAAGCATTCTGGGATGTTGTTCTGGAAGTCAGTCTTTTAACTAAGATTTATTTTTGTGTGTATGAATGTTTGCATGTGCACCACATGTGTGCTACCTAGAAGAAGGAGTAGGACTCCTTGGAACTTGAGTTATAGATGATTGTGAGCCAGTGTGTGTGTCAGAAAGCAAATCCTAGTCCTTTGCAAGAGCAACAAGTCTTCATAACCATTGAGCCACCTCTTCAACCTCAGAAGTATTATGTTAAATTAGCTGAAAGACTGATGTTAAGGAAATGTTCATTACATTTTACTTTTTTTCTTTATGAAGACTTGAATATTTTTTAATATCTTAGTATTAGGAAAACTACGACTTTTTAAAAAAAATTACAAGTCTTTTGTTTTGTTTAGTTTTGTTTTTAATTTTCATTCTTTCTGGACCTGAAAATAGCAAAATCAAATTCTGAGCTGAACTGAGATATCCAGTATACATGTTTACTGAGCTCTTTCCTGGCACAATTCATCCCAAATATTATTTTTTTGCTTAATACTCTTATTTTTTTAGTTATTATTTTCTAGTTTTGTGCATTTATTTTATAAATTTAGTCATGTTTGTATTATAGCAGGGAAAATGTTGCTATGGTCAGGTATGAAATGTCTTCCCCATTTTCATGGATTTGAACATTTGTTTCCTGCCTTGTTTTGAAACCTTGTGAGATAGGGTCTAGCTGGAGAAGTTGATCTTAGGGAAGGTTGTTCTTGAGACTATGGTACAGACCATATTTCTGTCCTATCTCTGCTTCTGCTTCCACAATGCCTCCCCAACATCATGAATTGGATTTTTTCAAACTGTGAGTCAAAGTAAATCTTTCCTTCTTTAAGTTGATTGTGCTAAGTATTTTATTCACAGCAACAAGAAAAGCAATTCAGGTATAAAACACCAATTTGTATTCATATTCCTTGTTCTAATAAGTGAATGAGATCCTTAGAATGTTCATTTTCAGCTTGTTTCCATGAGATAATATAATTAGCTGCTCCAAAGATCACCAAGTTCCAGAAAATACTGATATTAACAAGCATATAGTTTTATATTTTCTAATTAATTCTATGATCCAATTCAGATTAGATTGCTGTTTTTTTTCTTTTTTTTGTTTATAATGTGTATGATGCCTTGTCTTTCCCCATACACATATCAAGTGTTCCAAAATTATTTACTGAAAAGATTTTCTTTCTCAATTAATTACACTGGCCCATTCAATGGACTAAATGGCCCCTAAAGGCATCAGATAATTATCTATGGAGCCATTTTCATAGATGTGATTGAGGATCTTGTGATGAAGAGGATATCTTGAATTATCTAGGTAGGACCTAAACCAACATGAGTGTTCTAAGAAAGGGGTAGAAGAGCAGAGACATTGAGGAGGCATATAGAAGAGTGGAGGAGAGAATACAGAGAGATGTTTGAAGATGTTATACTGCTGACTTTCAGTGTAAAGGAGAGCATGAAACAGTGCACTCGCTCCTGCATGTGGAAAAGGCAAGAAAAAGCTTCTTTTAGAGTTTTAGGCAGATTCACCTAGTTTCTTGATTTCAGCCTAATGATACCCACATTGGACCCTGGCCTCCAGAATTTTTTTTATAGCAATTAAGGTAATCAGAACATTTGGTTATGGTATAAACTAAAGAGAAAGGAAAAGAACAAAACAAAACAAAGCACAAAGGCCAGCTCAAATGATGTTTCTTTTGTCTCTCCAAAGGATAAGAGACATAGAATAAAGTTTAGTCTGGAAGGCAGGTGTGAGGATAATAGACAGGGTAGAAATGCTGTCCTGTCTCTGTGGGGGTCACCAAATCTCATCCCCTAGTCCTGTGGCAGGTAGGAAGGGCACAGAACAGTATGACCCTCAGGCAGTCCATGTTGGGAATCTGAAAGCAGAGAAATCTGGGCTCCTCTTCCTGTGAGTCAGATGCCAGCATGGTCAAGGCTACAAAAGCCATAGAAATTTCTAAGAAAGAGGATCTATAAGAAGGTCTAATGAGGAAAAGGACCTAGCTCAATCCATACAGGCTCCTGATTGTCACTTCAGTCTCTGTGAGCCCCTAGGAGTCCTGCTTAGTGGATTCTATGGGCTGTGTACCCCTGGTGTCCTTGACCCCTCTGCCTTCTACAGTCTTTCCTGAAACACACCAGTGGATCTAGGGAAGAAGGGGTGGAAGGACTGAGAGGAGTAGAGGAAGGGGAAACTGTGATTGGAAAATAATAATAATAATAATAATAATAATAATAATAATAATAATAATAAATCAAATGATCCAGGGAAGCTTTGGAAAAGCAATGGATAGTTTCTGAGTACTGAAAGAATAGAGAGGCCTAGAGAAATCTGAGTGAAAGATTTTTGATCCAGAACAAGAGGGTATAGAAGACAAGCTGATTGTATGTGCAGGCAGTGACTAACATACTGTGTGTAGTGACAGGTATTGACATCATGTCAAAAGGCCAGCTTCATGGGTATCAGCTGAGGATTCTCAAAGACACAGGAAGCCCATGTTCAGAAGTTAAAGTCAAAGGGATGAGGAATCTACAGCTTAACAATACCCATTTTCAGGAGTGAGTATTGTGTGAGCCTCGCTGGGAATCTAAGCCAACGTTGAGATTAATGACGAAGACGACAACTTGATTAAAAAACCCCCAACTGCTCTAAATTTACTAAAACTGAATAGAATCATAGTGAATAATAATTTTCTGCCATTTGGGGACTGGAACTTTATAAGGGTGTTTATAAAAGTTTTATTTAGACAACTTAACTATTAATGTGTGAATTTTAATCCTAGTACCCGTGTGCCATCCCGAAGTTTTACTACGGTCATAAATAGCAGAGATTCTCATTTTATGGTTAATTGCTATAAGGTCAACACACCAAAACAAAACAACAAACAAACAAACAAACAAAAACTATCCATGTATATAAGCATTAACAGGCAGAACTAAAATAGTGGCCTGACTTCAGTTTGTGTTCTTTCCATTGTTAACATGTCATACAAAACATCTGAAACTCATTTACACCATAGAGGCTCAGCCTAACGGTTTAAACAAAGGTCCTTTCCAGATGTAAGAAGTTATAACTCTATTATGTGACCTGGCAGAAAAAAGTCTGTAAGTTGCTTTTCTATTAGGTGTTTCAAGAGTCACCATCTTGGTTACATTAAATTAAAAAAAAATTAAAAATTGCACCAGAGTGCAAAGGAAAGATTAACCCATGTCATACTTATGACTCCCAATTGCTGATACACTCATGTTTGTCCCTGAGAGTAGGAATGGGTGTCAGAAAAGACTTGTCTTTATATAAGAAGTAGAAATAACGTAGCTGGATTTTTAGAAAAGAATTCTGTAATGTTTATTTCTTTCAGTGCAGGTGGTGAGAGACAGCTTCTACATATTTTTGACAACTATTAAAATGTTTTGCAGCCAAATTTTATTACATAGTCTGCATTGAAGATGTCAGATTCAATTATAACAAAACTTGAGGTGGGAAAGAGAATTGGGACTATCTAGATATTTTCTTTCTGTGTGAGTCTGGCAATATGTTGTGATGACAGAATCACACACACACACACACACACAAACACACACACAGAGAGAAAGAGAGAGAGAGAATTTATTTCAATTCATATTTTCTAAAGGTACTACTTCTTCACTTAATTGCAGACAGGATGCAAATAGACAGAGCCAGGGCAAAATGTAGCTCTCAGGGAAATGTCCCCTTTTTCCTCCAACAAAATCCCACTTCTCATAGTCCCGCCATCTCCCTGTCATTTATTCAAATATTGCATCTACAATGGATTAAATCATTCAACAGGTTAGACACTCAAGATGCATTTATCTCAGAAAACCTTCACAGAGGATGTGCTTCCTTAATCCCCCATTCAAATTCATGAGGATTGTTAACTGTCATACTTCATTCTAGATTATTCCATGAGCATTGATAAAGAATGTACTCTTCAACTAATGTAATCGAGCAGTAGAGATAAATACTTGATCACTTTAAACAAAACTCACACTCCACAGTCAAGGCTTTCCTCCATTTCTATAATTTATTTTTATCCTTCTTTTCTTTTAAATACAATATGGTTAAAAGCCACCATAAATGATTGAGAGTTTTTTTTCTTTAATGTGTTAAAGGCACTGCTCCAAGGTCTGTGCATATTTTGGAGCTCATTGACCCTTTGAGAATTGTAAGTTTATTATTTTCTTCAAATGTGAATATTTCAGCCTATCACAACTAGAAGAAGTGCTTTCTTCTAGTTTTCTTGGCATCACGACTCCATATATTATGCATATACTATACCTTAGAACTTCATCTATTATATATGTTATATTACAACTGTAGAATTTCATGAATTATATAGACATTATACATATATTAATGGTCTCTACCATAGGGAAATCTATAATTTTATAAGAATATGTAAAGTGCACATTATATGCATATGCTTAATGCAGCTATCCTACATGGCAGGATGATGTTTCCCTGAGGAGCCATAGATTATCTAGCAAAACCCCCAGTTCCAGGAAAAGGATACTTCCCTGTGCATTGTGGGTAAAGCAGAGGCTTCCAAGAGATAGCTAAACAATATACTCTTGCTATCTCTTTTGGTTGCTTGCCAGACATCAAGGTAAGTCTCTATCGGTCAAGACAGCACACAGTTCAGTCACAGGAATTGGGGAGTTCAAAGCTGGTACTAACCTGGGAGCCACATCCTTGAAGGCTAGTTCTTATGTTGTCAGAAAGTTTCATGCAGGCTTGCAAGAGAGAAATCTTATCAACAGTCTCACCTCATTTCAAAGCCTGGGAACCCCAATGACAGGACAAGAAATATATCCCTGCAGGCGCAATAGTGGCACTTGTGTCTTTGGGGCAACCAATAGAGGCCTAACTAAATGTAATTCAGCTCAGCTGGAGAGGATTCTTGTCTGAGACTGTCAGTCTAGCTGACAACCTGCAAATGAAGACGTTATAGGTCCTAGAGGAGAGCCAACTACTGCTGTAATACTAAAATAACGTTGTTTCTAGTTGCCATCTAAATAACTCATTCTCATACCCATGGATAACTGCAACTCTCACATTTGACCAACAAAACCTTTTTGCAGCGATGGTGACTATTAGAGAGAACATCAACTGCTAAAATTACAGAAAATAACCAACAGGGTTTCCGAGCACCAAATGAAACTTATGCAATACAACCCCTGCAGCAAAGGCTCAGGGAGCGTGACAAAAGAAGGGTAGAAGGATTGTAAGATCCAGAGGACCAGGATAGTTGCTGTAAGATAGTAACTCCTGAACAAGACAGGGATTTTACTCCTATGAATTCTCAACAACATGGCTGCCTGCATAAGTCCTGCAAAGACAGTGACAATCTGCATGGCAACATGAAGGAGGGGCAGACAAGGCCCCATCCCTGGATGAAGAGCTACGGACAGTCAATGTCTGCTAGGCAGGGGGTAAATCAGTTTTTTACCCTAGAGATGAGAACCCAATTCTAAGGAGCCAACCCTAAACACATGCAAATAAGAGCAACACTAACATATACATACATAATACATCCACACAGGAGTGTACAAATATCTACAGCAAACATGGATACAAAAGAAGTCACGAATTCAAGGCGAGGTGGTTGGAGGGACATAGGAGAAGTTGGATCAGGGAGACGTGGTGTGAAATGGATAAAAAATATAGTGTATGAAAGTATGAAGTCATAAAAATTGTTACAGATTGGATGTTTGTGCCCTTCCCTCATATATTGAAGCCTTAGTTTCCAGTATAATGATATTGCAAGCTGGAGCCTTTTCAAGGCCCAAGGTAATTTGATTTGGAGGAAGTAATGAGTCAGGAGCATGTATGATGGGACTGATGACCTTAATAAGTGGGTAAAGAAGCCAGTACTGTCCAACGCCCATATAGCACAACTGTACCAGAAAACAATAATTTGTAAGCCAGTTATGGGGGCCTTCACCAGCATCCAGCCATACTGCCCCCTGACTCCCCACCTGTCATTTTCAAAATTCCCAGTCTCTGGAATTGTAAGAAATAGCTGTCACCATTGAAACTACCAGGTCTATAGTTACAGCTCCTTGGGCTTACAAGGCAGGAGCCAATGTAATCATTGTGATAATGTTGTCTATCATCTTTATTATCATTGTGATTTACGTATCTTTTCAATCATGAATTAAATTCTTTATATAATTTTTATATACTCTTTCTTCATTATGAGCAATATTTCTATACATGCCTAGCTATTTTGATTGGGTTCTAGGCACTGTGAGTTTTATATTGATACATTCCTGGTCTTTTCTTTGAAATTTACTCTAAGACAGTGTCAAATTATTAGGCAATATTTGTTCGTTTGAAGGTTATTTTTGTTTTTATTGTGTACATTGGGGTAGCTGTAGCCTGCTTTAATTTTTATCTTTGCTTTAACTTTGTCCCATTTATATTTCCTTTTCAATCTCCTGTAAATTTGTAGTTTTTTTTCTTGGATAAAACCCAACTATTCCCACTCTGTGTAAGTTCTACTTTTTCTAAAACTGTTTTGTTTTTTTTTTTTATTCTCACACATCAGGCCATTTTCTTACAGTTTTCAGCTATAGACTCATCAGGATATTCTAGGGGTTTCTGTCTGTTTTTGTACAGGCAGCCTTCCTCTACTAGAATCTGCCTTGCAAACTCTACCTGCCTTTGCCTGTCCCAATTTTGAGCTCGTTAGTGTGTGTTCCATTAGAGTCTTCTCTGAACTATGATCTGAAAACTATTTCCCCATCACAAATTGATTAATTCATAAGTATTTTTCTCGTTATCTGATATTTTATATACAATCGCCATTGTTTCATGTGTTTTCAACTTGCTTTCGTTTGTTCACTTGCTTTTTGGTTGGAAAGATTAGTCTAGTTCTGTTACTCTATTTTGGCTATGAGAGAAATTAATTCAGTTTTATTTGCTCTTATCCTTCTCCTTATATTCATAGACATTTCACTTTATCTTAACAGACCACCTTGCCTCTTGTTGGTGGCATAAAAGACTTTAATCATTAATTGAGAGTTTTCAGAAAGACTGATATTTAGAGAGAGAAAGTAGATTATGGATGCAATAGTGAATAGATAGATATAAGAGAAGGCCTTCTTTATGGGAATTGGCTACATGACTGTGGGGTTAACCCCCTTGATATTTAGTCTGCAATCTAAAGAATAAGATCAATAGTGGCAAAGATGAACCTGAGGCTGAAAGTTGAGGACCCTGAGGACACCTAGGGATTCTGTTGCAAGTTTCTACAGCCCATGGCTGGAGAAACAATAATCCCAATGTCCAAGAGTCCAAGAGCAGGTTAAGAGATTCCAGCTACAGGAAAGAAAGAAATGAAAGGAGGAAGGGATAGAGAATGGGAGGAAAGAATAGAAGGATGGAGGGAGGGTGGTAAAGATAGATAGATAGATAGATAGATAGATAGATAGATAGATAGATAGA
>NW_026596089.1:1337052-1351319 GCF_907164565.1 Psammomys obesus | reverse complement strand
GATAGATAGATAGATAGATAGATAGATAGACAGACAGATAGACAGGTAGATAGATAAATAGATAGATTAGAGGTTGGGTTGTTGGATAGATAGATAGAGGGGTGGGTTGATAGATAGGAAGATAGATGATAGATAGGTTAATAGATTATAGGGAAGACAGGCTATATGAGACTATTCTGCCTTTTTGTTCTATCGAAGCTTTTACTAAAACAATGGAACTTTTTTGCTTCGTCAGCTAATATAAATGTCAATATCTTTCAGATACATTTTCATAAACATATTTAGAAGTGATACATTACTATTGCCACAGAATTGCACCTCCAGTTAGTCATTACAGTCAATAAACTTTAAGGTTGATTAGATACTTTTCTTTAACTTTTTATTGCTCATTGGCTTATTTACTGTGAGTGTGTGTGTGTGTGTGTGTGTGTGTGTGTGTGTGTGTGTGTGTGTATGTGTGTGTGTGTGTGTGTGCACATCATGGTGCATACATATGGCTGTCAGCAGACAAATTTTAGAGTTGGTTATATCATTTCTGCTATGTGGGTTCTTGGGATGGAACTTAGATCATCAGGCTTGATGACAGGTATGTTTATCCACTAGGCATCTTGCTGGCACCAATACCATTTTCTTAACTGTTATTCTTAAGCACCAGATATATTTAATTCTGCAATTAAAGTAGTCATTTCAATAATATAGCTCTGGGGGCTGGGAGATATATCAATTTACAAAGTGTCTCTGATTTCAATTATATAACTGTAAATCTTCATTATCTCATGCAGTGGCCAGTTTCTGAATGTGACTGTTGAGTGTCACAATTCCAAATTGAGATGGGCCTTAAATACAAACACTTACTGCACTTTAAAATGTAGTACCTTTAAATCATTTCTTATATCTATTAACAATTTAATGAATATAGTTTACATTTAATATTATATTTCTTGTCATCCTTTCTTTAGTGTTAAATGAATACTAAAATTTATTTATTTATTAAAAAATAAAGACTTGTGGTGTGCATTATATTTCTATTGGATGGTGCCTTCTAGTTTTAAAATAACTTGGAAACATCTGTCCTTCATCCTAGGATGGTTGTCTACATGTGGAGCACAGAAAATGTTAGACAATGAAAAGATGGCTTGAGTTGTCAGCCCAGCTCTCTAGGAAGATGCCCAGTGACTTTTATAGTAGCCTTGCCATTTTTCCATGGCTCTTATTAACTGTTTGGACACTTTCATGATAAACATTTTTTAGCCCTGTATCCTCTGTGCTGTGTCCGTCTATCATCCCAGGAGAGTGGTTCACAAAGTGTGGTTTCTGCTGTAGCAGAAATAGAACTATCTGGGGATTTGTAGTATGTGGGAATTCTAACACAGCTGAGATTCAAAAACTGCTCAGGTGAAACCCAGCCTCCCAATGTATAACTGCAATTCATGCTAATGCTCATGGAGCCTGTTGTGGTAGCTGTGTGTTCAACTTACCACACACCTATTCCTCTCCCCGAGTGCCTTATTTCTACTGACCTTTCTTTTTGTCACCGTGGTGATTCATCCTTGCTCTCGTCCTCCACATTCTAAAGGTCACCATCCCTTCTCAGCACCTATTACTATAGGCCTTAGCTTGAGCCCTATTGCCCTAACTCAGTGCGTCTATTTTCTTTCTCTCTCATTTTGCTTCCATCTGCTTAAACTGAACTAATTCTTTTCTTCAGTATTTTCCCCAAAGATCCATCCTCTACTTTCTTGCAAATTTCTATATCCCAGTAAGAAATTCTGCTTCATTATCAAGAATTCACGGGAGAACCTGTTCCTAATGCTATGCTAACATGCCACTTTTTGGATTGTCTGCAATCTCCAACCCACACAAATCCTATCTTTCCAAATAAAAAAAAATTCTATCTCTTTTAAGTTACAACTTTACTTCTCCCTCTTTTTTTAATTGTAGTTATTTTATTAATTTCTTGAGGGAAAAATTTAAGTCTAAATAATCCTGTTATTCTCTTAAGAAATGAGGAAGATAAACTAATACTTCCCACACAGTGCATTGGCCTGGGATTTTTATACTTTCTTTTGTGCCAGATATATCCCTCCTGCAGCATCTTCCTGACTTTTTTCTTCAGTTGTTTTAGTCTGTTGTTATTGTTGTTACTATTACTATTTACAATTTATTCAATTTTTATCCCTGTTGTAGCCCCCTCCCTCATCTCCTCTGTGTCCCACCCTCCCTTTTTCTCCTCTTCCCCTTTCCTTTCCCCTAGTCCACTGATAGTCCCTACTATCTGACCCTAGCCTATCAGGTTCCATCAGGACTGTCTGGATCCTGTTCCTCTGTGGGTTTTTAGTCTCTTTTCAAGCCTTAGCTATCACTTAGGTAAATTACCGTTATTCTTTTCTCTCTTTTTAAAGGTTTTTCTTTTATTTTGCCCCATGCTATTTACTTATGTTAGATTCATATTTTTTCAGGTAATCAGAAATACAATTATTTAAGAGTGCATTTCTTTATTTATTAATGAGAAACACACTTGAATCTTAATTATGTATTTAGTGGAAGGACAAGTAGACTTAGCAAGGGGAAGTTAGCACAGTCAGTGGGATGATGAACATACATCACATGACAGCATCATAACCTGTCGTTCTCATCCTCACTTTCAGGTAGACTGTTTTAAGGCCTCTCCCCTTTCTCTTTGACAGAATTTAAGATATGAGGTACGATAACTTTGGATGATGAGGCTTTATGCATCAAGAAGAGAACAAAGCTAAATGACCGCAAAATGCATGGCATCAGCACACACGACACAACCTAGCTGGGTTGCAGAGTCTTGGTTTGTAAACAAGGGAGTGAAAATTTCCCATGTCCTTTAGTCAAAGTGTCTTAAGAGGGACCTGCTATACAGACTGTGCTCCTCTTAGTAATGTATTTCTCCACTAAAAATTTACAATATCCTCAGAGAGAAGCAGTCCTGTGCTTCTTAGATCTGAGGTTTACCTAAAGGCTCCAAATAGCTTCTTTACTTTCTCTATAAAAGATACATATGTCTAATTGACTCAATTTCCTCCTGATTGAACACAGTTCTTACTGACTTTCTGGTCCCCAACCCAGATGTATTCTTATGATAAATCAACTGACTTTTTATAGACAATGGAATTTTGGTATTATTGGTATGAATTGTGCTTTGGTGCTTCTCTAACACCGGGGGACAATTGAGGTCCATCACTGTGTTCTATATTAGGGATTCCAAGTGTGTGAACAAAGCCAGCTGTTCTCAGAACTGGCCTAGCATTCTGTCTTCCCTGTCTAGCTCTCTGCACATCTCATGAGGAAGCAGGTGTTCCTTTGCTGTAACTTCAGTGAGCTTTGCTGAAGTCTGCCCATCTGACTGACGGCATTGTGCTCATTTTCTTGTGCCATGCCAGGGTTGCATCACATAAATGGCAGCTTGATTGTCTACGATATGACCTTTCATCTGAATTTCCAGAAATATCAGTAATGAAGTCTGAATTGTAATTGATTTGACCTGTCAATGGACAGAACATTTCTGACTAAAAGAAGATTTATTTTCTTGGAACACCTGTAATTTTAAAACTTCAGATATCATCTGAGAATGACACAGGGGCTCAGAGCAACAAGTCCAGGGACTTTTATAAGTCAGAATGGTGATAGAAAACTAGTGAAGAGGGCTTTCCAGATAACTTTTTGTTTCTCCTTTGACCATCCTGAAAGCTTGTGACAAGACTTATATCATGGGAGCATTCCATCATATTGTGTCAGCCTATCTGACCTTACTCTTTGCTTCACAGATATTGAAATAGTAAAGCATATATATATATATATATATATATATATATATGTACAAATAAGTGTGTGTGTATACATATATACACACACTATATAATATATATATATATATATTGACAATATACTTTGTCAAAATATCATTCAGATAAAAGTCAATTGAGCTAAATTTCTTTCTTTTAATTTTAATTTTTCTTCACAATTTATTCATTATATATCCATTTTAAAGCTCCCTCCTCAATTCCCCCCAGTCCCACTCAAACTCAAACTCAAACAAACTTACAAAACCTCTTGAGAAAGCATTCAAACTTACTTGGTTTTGAAGGTTCAAAAACTCCCAGGTATGAAACTATGATATAGTGATAAGACTACATAACTAGTCTGTCCTGTTTCCCCCACAAAATGCATTCTTTTAAAAGCATACCTGTTTTTCCTAGCACTTCAAAGTCTCTCTTTCCTTTTGCAGCCTCTTTATCTTAGAAATATACTTTTACCATCATTTTTATTCAGAAGGAATGAATTGTTCCTTGAGTAAGACTTGAGGGAAAAAACATGAGAAGTCAAGAAAGGAAAGAAAGAAAGCAAAGGAAGGAAGGGAGAAGAAAGAAAGGAAAGAGGTAAAGATAGGAAGGAAGGAAGGAAGAAAGGAAGGAAGGAAGGAAGGACAAAAGAAAGAAAAAAGTAAACATGTTTGAAGACCCAAATCAGGACTAAAATTGAAAATAAAAGCAGCTTCACAGGGCAATGTGTCTAAAATGACATGAAAGGGAGCACACACCAATTTTTGGCCAGGTTATGAACTTCCAAAATATATTTAGAGCTTTCGGTTGCATTTGCTACCCTGCAATAAATAGTTGTTCCTGTGCTGTTCAATTGCTCTGTTCAGGACAGAGATCTTCAAAGCAATCAGTTTCCCGAAACTGTTTGCCAAATTAAAATCACGTTGGTGTCTGACACCTCGTTTTTCATGAGGTTTGGAAATGATATGTAGTGAGAGGAGACTAGTCTCCAAGTTAGAGAGAGTTCACAGCTATGGAGGGAGCAAACAGAAGCCAGCTACCCCCACCAAGGGAGGAAACGCTTCCCAACACCTCCATATTAAAAAAAAAAAAAAAAAAAAAAAGTCGTGTTTTATGTGCTTAAAACCAAAAGCAGCTTGGAAAACTGTCAGCTAGTACACTACAGCTTCTTTTCTCACAATATTTTCTCTTATTTCCCTGGACTTAATTCCTCCCTGAAATATCCAACCCTCTATTTATCTTAAGCCAGAGCAGTTATTCCCTGTAATAAAAACGCTGGGGAGGATGCTTCCCAGGCTTGTCAAGGGCCTTTCCCCCAAACCAGTCAGAGGCATAGAGGAAGCTTTGTGCTTTGCTACTGATTCATCAGAGACCTCCACACGAAACTCCTGAGGGTCTGTCCTGTGGAATAGAGCTTGAAATATTGCATAGAATGTTATTGAATACCCTCTTTCAAAGCTATATGGAGACCTGGTGCTAAATGAGCAAGGAGGAAGATTATGGAAAAGGTACTAAGACAATGATCTGATACATTCCTAAGTGTTACAGGTTTTTAAGATTTACTTGTTATTTTTTAAATGATGTGTCTGTTTGTAATCATGTGCACATGAGTGTGGTGCCCACGTAGCTGCAGTTATAGGTGGTTGTGAGCCAGGAGATGTGGATGCGGGGAACTGAACCAAGGTCTTCTGAAAAAGCAGCATGTGATCTTAGCCACTGAGCCATCTTTCCAGCTCCTCCTCCTCTCCCCACCT
The DNA here is from genome assembly GCF_907164565.1 of Psammomys obesus. Classification (NCBI taxonomy): domain Eukaryota; kingdom Metazoa; phylum Chordata; class Mammalia; order Rodentia; family Muridae; genus Psammomys; species Psammomys obesus. The sequence goes on along the minus strand of NW_026596089.1, from coordinate 1,345,756 downwards.
TCTTCTCTCTTTGTCATCAGAATGAGTGGTCATTTTTCCCATGTGTGAAACTCTATTCTCTTTTTGTAGACAGGGTGTCATTATATACCAGGATGCCCTCAAATGTATGACCCTCCTATCTTAGAGCCACCAGACAGAGCATGGAAACATCAGTTTTAAAACTGTGGTTTAAATTTTTATTTTTTTTATTAATTACATTTTGTTCACTTTGTGTCCCAGCTGTAGCCCTGTCCCTCATTCCCTCCCAATCCCACCCTCCCTCATCTCCTCCCATGCCCCTCTCCAAGTCCACTGATAGGGGATGGCCTCCTCCCAATTAAAAAAAAAGTCAATAAATTGTAATAGTAAATAAATAAAATTTAAAAATAATCTGTAAAAAAAAAGGACAAAAAGTGTGGGAAAGGGGTAGATGTGTGGGGAAAGGGTAGATCATGAAAGAGGTCATGGAAGTAGAAGTGAATAGGAACAAAATATGTTATGTAAAAATTCTCAAAGAACTAATGAAATGTAATATTTAAAGATTAGGGGAGATGTGGTTGAATATTCACATACCAACAATGTCAGAGTTTATTATTGTCCTCACTCTCAAATCTCCAGATCAAGGTAAACCTTTGAGACATTTCTCTCAAGCAATTAATACAGAACCACAAATACTGTGTCACTGTCACCTCCAGGATGATGCATGACCCGAGAGAAACAATGTAACCTTCCACAACCTCCTTAATAAATTGGAGATGATAAAAATCTATAATAATAATAATAATAATAATAATAACAATAACAATAACAATAATAAATAACCAAAACCAAAAACAACACAAAACAAAAAAACCTGTGGTTTATTTGCACTGGTTATTATCTCACTCTTTTTATGCAGTAGGTTCTAGAAGGAATTCCACTGGAAACCAGAGCCCATGCCCTAGACTACATGGCAAACAAATAGTTTCGTCTCAGATGTCTGTTTCTGCTAAGAAGACGTCGGCAGCTCCCAGTCAACATATTCTGCAAATTTATTATGGTCTCATCAGTCCTTGTTAGTTCATCAGTTCTTGTTGCAAAAATTTCACTACTCCTACTCTTTGCTAAGAAGTAGACTAGGTTTGTAAGATAAAAATGGATTGGACAATACTATTTAAGATGCTCTATATGTCCTCTGATGATAAATCCGGGTTAAATTTCTGATTTTGCTTAACCTGTCTGTTTTCTGATTCTATGCACTATTTTAAGAATCTAAGTTGAAGTTCAGAAACAAGCTCTCTTTCTTCACTCCTGCCCCTCAAAGCTTGACTTAAAGTTGGTAGCATGCGGTGTATAGTGGTTGAGGCCAATATTATGAGAAATAAAGTGACATTAAGATAGAATAATGATAAATTAATCAGACTTACTGAGAACTTGAGAAATTCTTAAGTAAACCAAATATGTTATTTTTTTTTTTTACTAATAAATACATGTTCTCTTGAGGAAACTCAAATCCAAGTATATCTAAATGTGTAAATATTACTCTAAATGCAGATATTTCTCAAGATTTCCATCTACTCAACTGCTGAGGTGGTCTTATTTCCTAAATATTATTCACATCCATTTATCTCCTTCCAGTTTTGCTTCTCCTATGCATAGAAGCCGACCCTTACCAACTCTGTGCTTCTAACCTTGTACTCTTTAACTTATTTACTTTATAGGCTTCAGAGGCCACTCAGTCAGTCTTTTATAAGTATTCATTCTTTTAAAACTGTTCTGAGACCTTCACAGTGCATTGTTGAATCAGAAGTCAACTCTCTGCAATCAAAAGAGAAATGGTTAGTGTTAGGTAAGACTCTTGTTAAAGAAACCAAACGGGAGATTGCAAGGTAGTTGGCTAGAAATTGCTTCTAATTCAGTGTGTTTTCTTTGGAGGTGTCTTCACATGTTCTTGCATGTAACCTATGTAAATACATTTTATCTCAGCCCAGAGCTTATGTACACATGATAGTAAATATCTTCGGTCCTATCTAAAACAAATCTGAGAATTGGCAGTTTCTTTTATCAACTCTGAAAAACAGATAGATTTTACTCTGTAAAATATTTGAAAATACAATGAAAAGACATCAGACAAGAGATAGTTTGTCAATAGTAATGCATGAGTTTGGGTAAATGAGCTTCCTAGCCACTTGAGAATTCATTCATCCCTCACATTTCTTGCCTGTCCTTGCTGTAACTTAGAGTTGACTGATCCTTCCCAGAATTCCAAACTGGTGAGTTCCAGGCACATAGAACAGCTTGTGCCTCTGAGTAGCAGCTCTCTGAAAAGTGCTGTTTGTTTGAACTGGATGATGTCATTTCCTGGAGAATTCAAGGAGTCGTTTTCTTCAAATTCTTTTTCCAACACTTTCCAAATGAACAAGGATTTTCTGCACTGTCCTTTACTTTGGGGTTAGCATGACTGAAACATCTGTCACAGCAAAGGAAATCTAAAGTCCAACAAACCACAAAGTGAAATGTCAACCTTCCACTCTTAAGAACCTAGGGGAAACCTATGTCATGTGCTTCTGTAGCTAGTAGGGCTGTGAGGTGAATTTCAGGTAAGCTTCCCACTGAAATGAAGGTAGGTGATCAGTTTCGTCCACATATTTGGCTTAAAGGCAAACCAATGAGATCAATAGCATTAATCATGATGCTTGCTGCTTTGTTTGGCTTTCAGGCCAGAGGAAAGTCAGAAACCTGGAAAAATAGAGTTTTGAATTTCAAAGGGTCTTACTAGATCCTTGGAAAATAGATTTTTTTCCCCCTTGACCTGTTGAGACTTTCAACTTTCAAACAGCAAGTCCTGCAGCACAGTGGGTGTGTCTGGGGTGGTGAACCAAGAACAGCATGGAGGTGGTGTGGAGGAACAGGATGTGAATTTCAGAACAGCAAAATGACTGTCTCCACCTACTTCAGAGAAGGAAGTGGTTTTAGTGGCAAACATTTCAGGTGTGGGAAGTGAGCTGCAATGTCTTTCATTCTGTAATGTGAGAAGAATAAAAGGGCTCCTCACCATTCAGCTGCTCAGACTCCCCCACCTTCTCCTCCTCCCTGCCTCCCTCTCCTGCTCTGTAAGCTCAGTTCTTTTGAAACAAATCTTGCTGCTCCAGCATTTAATGACGTGCCACTGCTTGGCAATAGTTAGGATCAGAAAAACAGCTCATCAGCAATTTAGATATTAATCATAGGTTCTGAACTTTAAATAGATGCCTGAACTCTGAAAATAATCTTGGTTTAAATGAATAAAATGCACCTAAGGCATTTCAGTTATAGTGCAAATGTTAGCTTGTTCATTTGGTTTCTGAGGTTGTGCATCCAATACGTTCTTTGGGGGCACTTGGCATTTTGGTACTTGGGGTAAAGCAAGATGCAAAGACTAGATAAGGTGGTAGTATATTTTGCAGTGTTTGTAGGTTTCAGAAAAAGACACGGCTCTGAAGTTGCTCCCAGTCTTTACTTTCATAGCTCCAGTTCACATCCATTGATGAAGCACAAGCGCACTCAGCACTGTGAAATCAGAACTGTGAGCCCCGGGCGGCTCAGGGCTCAGAACTTTATTTAGTGTTAGGTTGGACTCTCATTTAAGAGACCAGAAAGGAGACTGTGAGGTAGTTGGCTAGAAATGCAGATAAAAGACTTCTCCAGAGTGTGTGGGGCAGACACTCAGCATTTCCTCATGGTTGCTAAGTTACGTAAGAATCAAGATCCGAATGCTTCTGCAGCACAGAGCTCAGTTTAAAAGGGGATGTGGATGGTCCTAGAAAGAGTTTTTGACCAGAGGTGAGGAGGCTTGTTTGAAGGATGAGGCCTTAGAGTTGCAATGGCCATCCAGTTGTCTCATTCACTCGTCCAAGGCACAGTCTCACAAGGTCCAGATACAGCCTTTCTTTCTACATTGATGCAGATTGTCAGTACATTTTATTTTCTTTCTAAAGTTTCAAGTTCTACAGATTTAATATGGCAATCCAAGAAGGTCACTGACTAGGCTCTAGAGCTCTTCTTCCACTTCTGCAGGTGACATTTGAGAGGAGGGGTTCCTTTTGATTGGGGCCACCCTGTGCACTGTAGAATGTTTAGCAGTGTCCTTGGCCTCTCATAGCAGGTTCTGTTATAGGTACAGTAGGAACCTACTAGGATTCCATACTCCTGTGACCCTGAACAAGAAACTGGGCAGAGAGAGGCAGATAGCAGTGGGAATAGAGGCAGTATGTCAAGAAGAGAGCACTTTCAAGAAAGTGACCAGATCTGGGAAAGAAGGTTACAAACTCAAATCTCCCCAGGCCCTGCATGTTGGGAACTGATTCAGTTATCTGATACTGCACAATTTTTCTGCATATGCTCTTTAGCATTTCAGTCTTTGTGCAGATGGCTTCCTAGCCTCTTTGTGTTTTGTTGTTGTTGTTGTTGTTTTTCCTGCATTAATTTTGTTTCTACTTTTTGCTCCTACTCCTTCCACAATGCCAGTCACACTTTCTCCCCACAGGACCAGGTCATTACCAAAACAAAGACTCAAGAGCTTGTATATCCAATATATTGGATGTTTTAGGGTGTCATGACACTTCTGCTGACTTACTGTAGTCCTTACAATCTATTGTGAAAAAATCAGAGTTGTTTCAAGCTTCTAGGTTTTCAGCAATGAGGTATGGAAGAGAACAGAATATTTGATGCAATGTCAATGAGATGGGACAAAATAGACACCATACAGATCTTTTCTATGATTCACTAAATTTAGTCACTAAAGTCATTCTTTATATCAAATATTTGTTTTTTTTTTCTGTTTTCTTGCATTTATCTTGTTACCCTTCTTCCCTTGATATCATCCCCACCAAATACCATCTGCTTCCTGCCATCTTTGTCTCCGTGATATGTGACCCCATCCATTGCTGCAGCACACTCTCATTCAGGCATTAATAGTCTCAACATCTTCCATTTTCCCTTTTTTTATGTTCTTCATTATTTGAAGGAAAGCTGGATAGCTTCTGAGAAAAAGAATTCTTTCTTTGCTTGTAAGTCACACTTTTGGTAGGACTGAACACGTTATACTACCTATTTGGTGGTGGGGGAGGGGGAGGCAGGGTTTTTCTCTGTAGCCTTGGCTGTCCTGGACTCACTCTGTAGACCAGGCTGTCCTCGAACTCACAGTGATCCACCTGTTTCTGCCTCCTCGAGTACTGGAATTAAATATGCACCACCACACCTGGCTATGTTACATTTCCTTCTTTTGTGTCTCTTTCCCTTGAAGAGTAAGCCATTTGAAGACTGTGCTGTGTATATGTTTCCATTATCAGGTGACCGGCTCAGGAGCGAAATGTTATTTAGTGGATTGTGGTAAGTTCCGCTGCAATTGAATTCATGAAGACTGTGCTGTAAACCAGAGACTGCACCCTCAGAGACTGGCAGTCTTGTTTAGGAGGTACTCTGTAAAATCCTTCTTTCTTTGCCTTACCACTAGGCCCATCTCTTATGTTTGCTCCAATTTATATGCTCAAGGGTAAAGAAACTTTAGGGGTTATAGGCTGAAATGCTACGGTAATTTAGAAGCTATAATTCCTAGGTAGAGATAAGCTTATGTCAATTTTAGAATGAAGAATAGACTCAAGAAAGAAGGAGAATGCAATTCTGTTTGAAAAATAATTACCTTAGAAAAACACAAAGCTCAGATCCTTAAATTATAGATGTTTTTAGATTAATATTTCAGTAAAAGAAAGAAAAACAGTGCAAAAGATAATAATTTCCCTCCATTGTCTAAAATTCACTTTTTTCATCTTTAAGTATATGTATGTGTGTTTGTATATGTGTGCCTGGACAGGGAAAGGCCAGAGGTTGATATTGGGTATGTTCCTCAAACTCTTGATGAGCACAGAACCACCAATTAGGCTTGTACAGCTAGCCATCTTGGTCTGAGACCTTAGTCTCTGCCTCCTGAATGCTGAGCGTGTAGGCACCACCTGCTGACGTGTATGTGGTGTGGGGGATATAGAACTTGGTCCTCACATTTATATGGCAAGAACTTTCCTCACTGAGCCATCTTCCTAGCCATCTAATCTAATACTTTTAAAAGACCTCCTCTAGTGTTCATAAAATAAGTAAAGCTCAAAAGATAATTAAATTAAGGTTTAAAGGCTGTATGTTCCCCCAAAAGAAACTCGGTGTCTCAAAATAAAATTTGTAACAGAAGCTAAGGAATCACAGAGCTCTAAGTAAACTTGGTTGCTGTGCCTGTAAATGACAGACTTTAGAATAGATGACTAATGAAGTATGTCTTTGCTTAACATTCACTGAGATTTTGAGTCAATGGAGGATGGTTTGATTTATAAAAACAAACTGAGAAATCAACCAACCAATAAATCAACATTACCCCAAAGATTGATAATCCTTTAAAATAAAAAATAAAAGACACCTACTTTCTCATAAAACTTTTTAGGCATGTCTACTGTGTATACTAATAGCTCTGTGTATTCAGATTAAGTGTCTGGCGACAATAGCACTGTGAAGCAAGTTTGAGGGCTATGCTGGCTAACACAGGTGGGGTTTGGGGAAGAATATCTTGGCAGGAATCTGGAGGAAGCAAGACACATGCTGTCCAGCTCCCCTGTTCACACACTGCTCTACTGGCTTACACACCAGTTTGCATGATATCTGTCCACAATAACAGCATCCCACGACTGAGAAACGCCCAAACCTTAGTGCTGCAAATCTTTGGGTAGGCCTTTGAGGATGTTCCCAGTGAGGACTGAGAGAGAAAACAAAACAAAATAAACATCCTGAAGGTGAGTGTTTTCAGTCTATGGTCGGAGGTCCTGGGCTACATACAGATGGAAAAAGGAGAAAGCCAGCTGAGTGTTCAGGTTTCTGCCTCCTGGGCTGCTGAGAGTTGAGAAAGCAGATGCTATGTGGTCCCATTGCCAGGAAGCCATACTCTGCCATTCCACTGCTCACCTCTGTGCCTTTTATGATAGCCTGTATCTCCTCAAACCATGACCCCAAATAAACCCTTGTCTCTTAAGTTGTTTCTTGCCAGTTATTTGGCTAAAGCGGTGTGAAAAACAACTGCTGTAATTACCAAGGGCTCAGAGAAATACATTTTGGCCTCCATATGGAATGCTTCCAGTTCAGAGAAAGGCTGTATCAGAAGGTTTACTAGGTATGGTTTATCTGTACAACAAAGTGTCATATTTCATTACATATCACTGCCCTAGGTGCCAGGAGCCAAAGCTATCTACTGAAGCCAAAGTCAAACCATGAGCCAAAGCTATCTAGTGGAGACAAAGCTGTTTACTGAAGCCAAAGCCAAGTAGTGAGCAAAGGTCATTTAGTGGAGACCTAAAGCTATTTAGTTGAAGAGTTACCTAGGACCCGAAATCATGGGTGATAGATTGTGAGAACATCCGTCTGTTAGTTTTAGAGCATCCATGAGATAGCTTAAGAAAACATCCTTATGTCATCTTGCAGGTGCAATATTTAACCCATGAAAGCACTCATCCTATCTCCTGCAGCAGTAAATTAACCTTCCCCCTTTCCTGTCTTCTCCCTATATAAGTCGGATAAAAATTTTTAATAAACGAGGCTTTGATCAGACGAACAGACTTGGCCTTCATTTCTTGTGCTTCTTGTCCCTTCCCCTCCATTCCTTCCATTCTCCCCCTTAGGAACCCCATTGAAGCCCCACGGGTTGGGCACTAAGGAACGTGCTCAAAATCAGATGCCTATTTTTCTCTTACAGCTCCCAACTTAAAAATAGAGTTCATGCATTAGCCAATAATCCTGATCATTCTGAAGCAGGTGGTTGTCTTAGACAGATCAGATCTAGAAGTAGAATTGATTCTTGCTTTTCCTCCTTGGCTCAGGCCCTTCAAATTAGACCCATTTACATTTTTTTTTCATCTGCTCCTATTTTGATAAAGCCAGTTTTAGAATAATAATTTACTTCTAGCATGTACTTACTGTTATTCAAAATAGTATCATTTGGCAAAATGGAAATGATTTTGAGAAGAGGGAGCATAAAAAGCTTTTGAAAAGAAAACTAGATCATACGATGGACTATTAAGCAGCAAGAATAGATGCGACTGAGGCAATGGAGGAGTGTGGCAAACGGTCTCTGTGAGTAATGGAGGCTTGGGAGCCAAGGGGAAAGGAAGCAGCATTGTGCTCTCATCAGGAGTTAGATCAACTGTTCTGCTAAAAAGGCTTGTGACACAGGGGGAGCCAGGTGCTTGGACTGCAGCCTTCTCACCACAGGCCTTTATTCACTTAAGTGCAAACCTGGCCAGCTGGATTCTGATTTCCAAGCCGGAGCACATCCAGGAAAAAAAAAAGTTGCCTGGATTTACAGGAAATCTGAAAGCCTTGGCATTGGCATGTTTGGATCTTAGGTCAGAAAAGCTGAGCGACAGATACTTGTTCCTCATTATTAGAGGGACACGGGCCATTTAATGATCCAGGGCTGGTTCCATGAGGAAAAGGCTTGGGCCAGTACATGGGTGTGACAGATAATTGGAAAGATCAATGTACAGATTGAGAGATGTGTTTGCCCCTCCTTTTACACGGTGATAATTTTAGTAAAACAAATGAATAAGCAGATAAACAGAAATTCCCTAAAGTATGCCAAGAAAGAAAGAAAGAAAGAAAGAAAGAAAGAAAGAAAGAAAGAAAGAAAGAAAGAAAGAAAGAAAGAAAGAAAGAAAGAAAGAAAGAAAGAAAGAAA
>NW_026596089.1:1221266-1337042 GCF_907164565.1 Psammomys obesus | reverse complement strand
AAAGAAAGAAAGAAAGAAAGAAAGAAAGAAAGAAAGAAAGAAAGAAAAACAGAGGCGGCAAGTAGTCCCAGTCATCCCTTTGTAATAAATATCCATTTGCAAAGGAAATTCTCAAGTTACTTTTGGTATCCTGCCTTGTCTCCACTATCTCTCGATCTCCCTCTGGCGGTCACTGCCAGCACTACATCCTCCCCTTCCCATCCCCTCCCCTGCCCAGGTCTCTGCAGAAAGTTAGTCTAGGCTCTTGGAAGAAAGACTGCCTTGGGTCTGATTTCCAGAAGAAGCCAGTTGTTTTCAAATCTTCTTAGCAATGGTCTCTTTGCTCAAATAGTGTTTCACCCTGAAGCCCATTTCACAGAACTGGAGAGATAGAAGGAGAGAGAGGGGGAGAATGAATTTATATCCAGCTGGCTTCCATTTGGATGCAGTTCCTGAGGCACAGCTGGGCAAGTGCTGGGTTGAACTATGGTGCTAACAGACAAGTGCTGGCCATCTTTAATGGGCACATTTTTGTTCTGAAAGAGCTGCCTTGACTGTAGTATGCCTTCATCATGACTTTTTAGTTAGACTTAATGAAACAAACTCAAAGTAAAGAATATGGAAAGTTGGTTGCTGATCTTGACAGTGCAAAAGATGTTCTGAAGTAGAATACGTGTAAAGACTTAAACAGCGAGCACCATTTTGCCTTTGGCCAATTTTCGGTACTTCCCACCACCCTTCCCGATCCAAAGCTGGCTCTTGTCCAGCTCATCACCCATGTGAGCCTGGGTGACAGTCTCCTTGAGTCCTGCAGGAATGGGAGCACTGCAGTGCTTCCTGAAAAAAAAAAAAAAGAAAAAAGAAATTTCAATCCCTCTTTTTTAATAAATGGAAGAAATGGGTAATATAGAGTGAGAACAGAGGCGACTGGGGTTCCAGATGTGCACATGACTGTTAGATCTGCAGCTCTGTGTCTGGGTTCTTGGTTCTGCATTCTCTATGATTTCTGCTTGGTCTTTTCTATGACTTCACATGTGCTAAGGTGGCTGTGGGGAACCCTCATGTCGGGTGCTTTTCCTTCAAATCACTCAGGATAAGTTCAGGGCTGGGGCTTCCCTTTAACTAGATCAACTCAGCGAACACACATATGTCTGAAATGACCCTGCTGTGAAGGACTGAAAAATGACTGGATGGCACAGAGAGCTCAGTGGATGTGTTCGCCATGAGCTTGGAGGGAAAGGAGGAGGGGAACTGAGCTGTTTTTGCTGTAGTGAGAAAGCCAACTTTACACAAAGAACTAAAGCAATCTGTGTTTTGTGAGAAAAGCAGAAATACTAGGAAAATGTGTCTATGAAGATTTCTTATTCCCATTTGTGAGCAAGGAAAGCAAAGCCTGGAGATGGCGTATAATATCCCACCAAAAAATATACAGGAAAAAACCCAAGTAACCCCCACACCCCACAACCAACAAACAAAACCCCCAAAAGTTCCAGCCCAGATCTATTTCTATAAACTTCACAGTTGCTTTGTGTGTGGCCCAATGAAGCCATGCGCACACACCAGCCATTCTTACTGCCCTTTCAGACACAGTCTGAATCAAGCCCTATTCTTTCTCTCAAAGCTTTACAAGAACCACGCTTTGCTCTCCTCCAGTAAGAGACAGTTTTAGGCACAGGTTACATCTGTTGCTCTTGAGGAAAATCCTTAATTGTGGGACGCCTTCGGTCTAAGCCAGCTGAGAGCAGACTGGCTGGCTGATAATGCTGGGAACCTGGAGAGCAAATGTTTACTGAGTTTTCATCCTAATCACAGAGCTCAGTGCATCACCAAAGGGAAGAGGCAAGAGAGCAGATGCAAGATAGTAGTGAGACTTGCGAGTATTCTAAAGAAATATCTAACCTGGCAAAGCAGCAGGAGAGGCCTGCCAGGCAAACAGCAGCTCTCGGGCTTCGTTTTTTTTTTTTTTTTTTTTTGTTTTGTTTTTTGTTTTTTGTTTTGTTTGTTTTTGTTTTTTTCTTTTTGGGCAAAGAGAGCTTTTGGAATCCTTCAGAGGGAACTGCCAGGCTCTCAGCTGCAGGGAGCACCTCATGGCTTGTGCTTCTTCCTTGGGCTTCTCCCTCCATCCCTGGTGGCAGCATTTGCCTTTGGGCTCACCAGTTTCCTGGGGATTGACTCTGCATAATTACTCTGTGATGCAAATAGTTGATTACAGACCCTGCAGTCCTCTCTTTGTTAATATGTTACCCTTGTTGCTGCCAAACACAACAGCCTTTTTATATTATTAAAATGTTCGCAAGGGTAGCATTTAAAATTAAATTCAGGGCTCTGATAAGGACACTGTGAGAAAGGCGTGTGTGCATGTGGGAAAGTGTTACTCTGATGACTTTTCCTTTGTCCCTAAAATTTTTTCTAAGGACACCTTACTGTAAAACTGCATCAAACATCACAGAAGGTTCTTGACTTTCTGTGGACTGATGGGAGTATAAGTGTGTACGTGTGTGTGTTGTCTGTGTGTGTGTGTGTGTGTGTGTGTGTAGGAGCTGCTATGCCTATTTTCATCATTCCATGTCCACTTCCCTTTGTCAGCTCTAGAGTCATTAGATCCAGAAGCAGCTCAGCACATGGATAATCTGAATGTTCAGGTCTCACAGTTCATCTGGTAACATCCTCACTCTGTAAGGACATGAAAGTGAGGGCCTTTGGGAAGTGGGATTGATTTTTTCATGAGAGATCTCTCACCTCTCTGTCATGTGACATTAGAGTGAGAAGTTCTGAAAGAGGGTCTTCACTACCCACAGAGTCTGCCAAGGACTTGATCTTTAACTGTGCACATCCAGAACTGTGAGTGGGAAATTTCTGTTATTTAAAACCGACTTACTCTATGTATTTTGATATTTCATTATGGCAGCCCAAACTGATTAATACAGTAAATATTACTGGTATCTGAAACCTTTCTAAACAAACCAGCCATTTTAGAGTGCTCATGTTGTCATCAGAACAATTCCAAGACCACATTAGAAACACTACTTCTGATCTGAGTGCATGTATGTGTTCATGTGTATGTACATGCATAGGTGCATGTGTATGTATAAAATGTATGTGGAAGCCAGAGGTTGCTATCGGGTATTTTTGTTAGTTGCTCTCCACTCAAGTGTTTTAGTAAAGTATCCCACAGAACTTGGAGCTAACTGGTTCAGCTAGACTGGCTGCTCATTAAGTCCCAAGGATCTTCCTGTCTCTGTTCCTCAGAACTAGGATTACAGGCATACACCACCACACTTGGCTTTTGCTATGGGTGTTGAGGATCTTAACATAGACCATCCTTGATAAACCAGTGATTTACTGACTAATCTTTCACTTAGCTCCCTATGTCTGAGTTTATGAAGAGTCGCACAGAAATTATAGGGAGAAAATAAACAGAAAAAGACACCATTGTTTTGTTTTGTGTTCTTTTTTAAAATATTTCATTCTTCTTTTGAAGAAATCCTGACCAAGGATGTTGACACACAGACAGGGAGAGAACTCACTGTTTTCTCCATGGCTTATCTATTCCACCTGGAGATCCAAAACTAATGATTGGCCATAAATGAGTATTCTGTATTGATTTGTGGTCTACAGCAGCCTTGCTTCCTCTGCTTTGTGACATCATTTTCCTGTTCATTTCCTACAGTTGCATATGTGGGTTTATGGGATGCAAACTAGTCCAACAAATGGAAGAAATTATGCATCATGTCAGAGAGCTTTCAGGAACAGAATTTGGAACAAAGGAGTCAATACTTGACACATCCATAAAATCAAAAGAGTGATGAGATAATGGATGAAGAATGCTTTTCAAGCCAAGATGAAAGAGTCCTGCTCACTGAATGTTTAAGGAAGTGGTGTGGGGGTGTTCCTTATCACCTTAGATCTTCATTCTCCTCAATATGCATATCTAGGTCAGTGGACATGTTGAACTAATGGACAAATGTTTTTTTTTTCCACAATCCCCAAAGGGTTGATCAAGATTGAATATCCATCAGCAAGAATTCTTAGAGGTAATATGGCATTATTTCAATCAGTAAGTGAATAAAATTCTAGAAACTAAGATAATGATACTCATGGATGGGGAAAAATAAAATTTAGAATGTTCTGTTCAGTCAAAAAGCTTTTGTAGAAGAGCCTCCATCCCAGCTGCTTACGTTTCTGGAGTCACAAACTCTAACAGCTTCCCTCTTTCATGATTCCTGGAGCAGTCTGTCATGTCAGCAGAGTGTTGCAGGTGTCTCTTGACTGATGGCTCATATACTGAAGGGGACACCCCCTTTGCTGTGTTTTTCAGACTCAGGCTGTGAGCCTCTCACAGGAGATAGCTGGTATCCCTTCGACTGATGGGGGAAAATACTGTCTTATGCATCTCTTCAACAGGAGGTGAAGGTCACTGACATTGGGAGGAAGAGCTTTCAGTGAGCTTCAGACTTGAGTTTGCTCCCCTATAAAGAGGGATGTGCGTCCTGCAGGACCAAGGCAAATATGAAGTGAGTTAGCTGTAGCTGTGAAAGCATCCAGCTGTGGTTAACACTGTTCTGCAGACTTTTCTGTATATGATTTTAGATGTGTAGGTTAATATACATTCATCTTCATCAAGTGAGGATGAAAGATTCGAGGGAAAGAATGAACACTGATTGAGTACATAATATATACCTAAGGAATGCCACATGTTATCTACTGCTTGTGATAACCCGTGGGGTGGGAGTCCAGCTTATTAAACTTGTTTGAATCTCAAAATTCGCAGGAGACAGTAAGTGATGAATCCACAATTTAAATTCAAGTTAATCTGACCCTAGCATGTGTTCTGCCATTTGCAACATGATAGTTCCTCCTTGTTATAAGTGCAAATTGGGTGAGAAAATACTAGAACTGTTGGTTTTTTTCTACTTTTAGCATTTAGTTGGTGAAACATAATTTTTGGCCTGTTTTTAAGAACCTCATGTGAGAAAAAGGTGTGGGAAAGGATTACACCTAATATCTTGCAGCCAAGAAAACTCACCTTCAAATCAATTCTTGTTCTTAGGAAGTCAGGTAATAGATAATATTTATATTTCACTCTTATTGTTTTACCAAATTCCCATTTTAGCATTCTTTGAAGTACTGAGACAATTGGATGACAGGTTTTTATTATTTTTCTGCATAATTTCTTATAAGTTTCCAGGTCTTTCTTTTCCCAAAAGATGACCTTCCTCATGTTTTAGGAATAAATGGATTATACACACATACACACACACACACACACACACACACACACACACACACACACTCACACACACACAGAAGTTATAGAAGTTAAAGAGTTTATTTCTAAAGTTCAATTACTTTTGCCAATATAATTTTTGGCAGGCAGGCAGGAAGACAGGCAAGACGGTCAGACGGTCAGACAGGCATTCACCCCCACACACAAACATCTCCCCCACAGACATAACATATATACACACATGGAGAGAGAGAAACAGAGAGAGAAGAAGAGAGAGGGAAATGCAGAAGGAGGAAGGGATGGAGAGACGGACAGAGGAAAGGAAAGGGAAGGAGAGAGAAAGAGAATTCTATTCTGGAAATACCTACAGAAACACACTGAGAAATAATGTTTTTCTAGAAACCTGAAAATTCCTTAGTCTTATTAGTATTGATACACAATTAACTAGCACAGTATGTGCATGAACATAGACTGTGCATGTATATCAAGAATATGTTGACCCCCACATATATACTTCTGCATGTTTTGACCTTTAAAGTCCTAGGAAAAAATTTTTGCAAGTTCTCAACATCATTACATACAAATCCATTCATTCCATTTGAAAACATGAGTTCATCTACCTGTTAGCACCACATCTGTCTCCAAGCAATATGCTGCAGGGCAGCTGATACTGCCTTCTTGGTGTGGTTATGGGATTATCTGGAGACTCTTCATGTATTCTCTGTATTCTCTCCTTTCAGAGGCACAACAGGTGTGGCCCACTGCTTGAGTGAGCGTGGCTCCTCAACTTTAAAGGAAGAACACTCAGAAGTGAAGACTGGCCACAAACAGCCTGGGTGAAACATGTCCCTGGATCCTATAACAAACAGATGCCAGCTATCCAAGTTCCAGCTGAGGGCTGGAGGTGACGATAATGTTATGTAAATGGTGATCTTCTGCTTCTAACTTTTTAGTGAACCTTCTATTCTCTGTCAAGGGAAGATCCCTGGAGGTTGCCACAAGCAGTACCAGTGTCCCATGTCCACCCTGACTGATGCCTCTGCATCATCATCTTTCATTTGTTAACAATTCTAGGATTATATTGATGACTGGTTTCTGCTGGATCATTAAGTCTGAGCTGACACATTACATTGACTGCTTTATACATTGTTTATCTTAAAATATTTGATTCTTTATGAGTTAGGACAAGTCAGGCAACTGCTTATAACACAGATTTTCTTCTGAGTTGCTTCCCTTGAAAATGAACAGCTGTTGGTGGGAAGGTCTCCAACCACATGTGAAAGAAGGGCATAGACTACTGAGGATGAAGCACCTCCTTTGTCCCCTGAGACTACGAATGAGAAGGAGAAGTTTGGTCTTTCCCACCATCAAACATAATTATGTGTTCACCTTTACCTTTACCAGAATCAAACATACTTGTGTTCAAGGTGTAACTGGTCTTTCAAGATTCTACTACTGTGACTCACATCTCATGATGGACTATCACCCAGGATTGTGAGCCAAATCAACCATTTCTTCCTTTTGTCAGCATAATTTACCATAGTGACAGTAAAAGAAGCTAAGACAGAAATTGGTATCAAGAAGTGGAGCCATTGATATGATAAGCTAGACCACATGTCTAAAGGACTACAAGGTCCTTTGGAATGTGTTTGTGGGGGGAGTTTGGAACTTGGGGCTAGAAGTTCTAAACATTCTGAAAGTGTTTGAATGGTGGAAGCAGAGATTAATGGGTTATTCTACGTGGAGCTTTTCTGACAGCAGTGCTGAGAGAATCAGAAACAGTGGCGCTCATGCTCACCAGATTTCAGAGAGTAACAAGGCCTGTATCAAGAACTGAGCTAAGGGCCATTTCATGTGATATTTTCTCTCTCTCTCTCTCTCTCTCTCTCTCTCTCTCTCTCTCTCTCTCTCACACACACACACACACACACACACACAAACTGGCTTTATTCTTTCAGTGTGCTGTGAGTTTGAATGCAAAGTTAATGGGCTGGCTTTTTTTTTCACCCTTTTTTATTATTATCATTTATTACATTTATTCACTTTGTATCCCAGCTGTGGCCCCCTCCCTCATCTCCTCCCATTCCCACTCTCCCTCCCTCTTCTCCCACTATGGCCCTTCCCTAGTGCACTGATAAGGGAGGCCCTCCTCCCCTTCTATTTGACTCTAGCCTATCAGATCTCATCAGGACTGGCTGCATTGTCTTCCTCTTTGGCTGCACACCCCCCCCCCCATGGGAGATGATCAGAGAGCCTGCCAGAGAAAGCCCCTGCTCCCCTAACTAGGAACCCCACTAGGCTACTGAGTCTATGAGCTAAATCTGAGCTGGGGTTTTAGGTCCTCTTTATGCATTGGAGTACATGGTTAGGGTGTCCTCTTCAGGACCCCTAGGGTTCAGGTTTTTTGTTTTTGTTTTTGTTTTTGGCTCTGTTGGTCTCCTTTTGGAGCTCTTGTTCCCTCCAGGTCTTTCTATTTTCCCCTTCTTTCATAAGATCCCCTGCACTCTGCCCAAAGTGTGGCTCTGATCTCAGCCTCCAGATTGGGAAAGGATCTTCTCCAACCCTGTATCGGATAGAGGGCTAATATCCAGAATTTATAAAGAACTTAAGAAGTTAAATACCAACAAACCAAGTAATCCAAATAAGAAATGACACACAGAGCTAAACAGAAAATTCTCAATAGAAGAATATCAAATGGCAGAGAAACACTTAAAGAAATGTTCAATATCCTTAGTCATCAGGGAGATATAAATCAAAACAACCCTGAGATTTCACCTTACACTCATCAGAATGGCTAAGATCAAAAACTCAAGTGACAATACATACTGGAGAGGATGTGGAGAAAGAGGAACCTTACTCCACTGCTGGTGGAAAGGTAAACTTATATTACCACTTTGGAAATCAATCTGGTGCTTTCTCAGACAATTAGGAATAGTGTTACCTCAAGATCCAGCTATACCACTCCTAGGCATATATCCAAAATATGCTCAAGTATACAGCAAGGACAGTTGCTCAACCATGTTCATAGCAGCTCTATTTGTAATAGCCAGAAGCTGGAAACAACCCAGATGTCTCTTAACTGAGGAATGGATACAGAAATTGTGGTACATTTACAGAATGGAATACTACTCAGCAATTAAAAACAAGGAAATCATGAAACTTGCAGGCAAGTGGTGGGAACTAGAAAAGATCATCTTGAGTGGGCTAACCCAGAAGTAGAAAGGCACACATGGTATATACTCACTCATAAATGAACAGTAGCCATTTGGTATAGGATGAACGTACTAAAATCTATACTCCTAAAGAAGCTAAACAACAAGGAAGACCCTAGGAAATATACTCAATCCTCATTCAGAAGGACAAATGTGACAGACATTGGATGCAAGAAAGACAGGGACCAGGACAGGAGCCTACCACAGATGGCCTAATCGAGGTATCAAAGCAGAGGCTGGGCTACCTTATTTAATAATGGAAAGGTGTGGGAGGAAGTTAAAGTTTCCAGCAAGGAGAGTGCAGACAACAAAGCATCTGTAAGTGTTGAAGAGATTGATGCTTTAAAGAGTAACATGCCACTCTGCAGGAAGATAACCAGCAAGCATTTCCTCAGGTTAGCACACAGAAGCTCATACTGTTCTAGTTGAGGCACAGGGACAGGCTGTGTTTTGAGCTGGAAGCAGATCTTGGCAATGACATCTATATAGCACTGTTTTTGAAGGCAGGTATACATCACTGAGGTCTTCCTGCTTGGCACATGAGACCAAGCACTGTGTAACAGGCTTTCACTCTCTTCACTGAGGCTCTAAAAGCAGTATGTGAAACTGTGAAAGTGAAGCCCAAAGTGCAGTCAAGACTCCAGGTTATCAGAGAGGCCAGGACCATGGAACATTCACTAAGGAAGGCTACAGGTCTAGAGTGGAGATGGCCTAAGCCTAAGGGAGAATCTGTGTGCTGATAACATCAGAGCTGGAGGAGTATGCTTCACAGTCCTTTTGGAGCCCACTTGATTATGTCACAAGCCTCAGATATTAGATGTGAAGTTACAGGATTTGGTTTGCCTTGCTGGATATGGGTTCTGTTTCATTATGATATTTTCTTGGCATGCTTTGATTATGTGATTTTGTGACAGGAATGCCTCTCTGTGCCATTGTATGCTAGAGGCATGTAACTTGGTTTTCATTTTGCAAGAGCTCACGTTTAAGAGGATGGACGTTTAAAGTGTTGTAACTGTTAATAAAATGACTATGGGAATAGCTAAAATTGGGCTGAGTTTATTTTGATATTTAATAACGATGGTCAGAGAGCTTGTGGGAACAAAGGGTAGAGGGTATGGGTTAAAAGTGACATGCTTGAATGTCAAGTGGACTCTGGGTAGATTTGGTATGCTTGCCATTAACTGTCAACTCTGCACCTAGAAGTCAAGCTTTTGGGCACACCTGTTAGGGGTTATCTTGATTATCTTGGTTGATGTGGGAAGGCCCATCTTAGGGGTGGGCAGGCAGGCCACACACTTGATTGCATAAATTAAGAGGGCAAGCTGACCACTAGCATGCATGCCATGATTGACAGTAGGTGAATGTGACTGGTTCTCTGAAGCTCCTGCTGCTGAGGCTACCTTGCTGGATGGACTATAAGCTGGAATTGTGAGTCACATTAACTCTCTCTTTAGTTGCTTTTTTATCATTATCTTATCACAGCAACAGAAAAATAAACTAAGACACGGGGTTTGCGTGTAGTCCAAGTCAGCAAGCTCAATGCTCAATTTCATGTTGCTAGAAGATAATGGATTATAAGAGTTGACTGGCACCTTGCCCCAGGTTCAACACCATGTGAAGACAAGGACAGAATAGTCAAATCTATTAGAAGCTTAATTGGAGCTTCAGGATTCTTTTTCAAATCACACAGACTGAGAAAATGATAGTGTTTTGTGGCATTAAAAAATGAATAATGAAATTAGCCAATTCCTGTTTTTCACTTACCTACCATAGAAAGTATGCCTGTGACCCACTCATAGAATTTAATTTGAGGGCCTCAGCTTAATATTGGTTTGGCTTATGAGTTTTTGACTTTACAGTGATATGTAGATGGGATTTTGATTTTCCACCATGTGCATGCAGTATGCTATCCGGCGATGCTGAGCAAAATCCAGCTGCAGTTCCCAAAATCCGGCTGCAGATCAGCCGCCTGATCAAGAGAGGAATACACATGGTGTGCTCTGAGGCAGGGAGGCTCCCCGGCGAAGGCAGGTTAGTCAGCTTATGTGTATTGTAATGTAGTAAATGCATTGCAGCTTAGGATATTGTCAACCTATAGTGGGTTTATCAGGAAGCAACTTCATCACAAGTCAGTGAGTGTCTGAACAGTTTATGGAACCACACATGTACTGCTAAAAACCCATCCGAGCCTATATCATACTTTAATGTCCCCAAATTAATGAGTTAGCATAAACATTCCACAAAATCCTAAGTGCCATATACTCTTCCAAATTCCAGCAGCTTTCATGATCCCAAAGGCTCAAGGAGACCTCAGGGAAACAGGAAGTTGGACACAAAACATATTCTAGGCATTTCAAAACCACAGAATCTTTGTTTTCAGACTAACATAATTTGGCTAGAAGTTTTCTGTTTAATTATCTCCAAAAATAAAACTCCAAGTGAGTCCTGAGAGTAAGTCAGATTGGCCTCGGAGGGACTCTTGTGGAGAAGTGGCCACAGAGCATTGTCAAGAGTTGTTCCCATGGCAGCAGAACTTAATGGTTGTTTACAATATTTACTCCTTCTAGCAAAGTACTACACAGGAGTGTTCCTTGGAGAAGTTCAGATTATAAGCCGTAGCTACTTATTCTTCGGAGTTCTGGGGATTAAGAAATCCAAGATCAAAGTGCCAACTGTGGTGGTTCCAGTGAGGGCCTTCTTTGGTAGTTATTGACTACCACTTCCTTGGTGTTTTCACACAGCAGCATCAAATGTGGTGCCCTGGGCCTCATTATAAAGATGCTGACCTCGTTGGTACGGCTCCTCTTCCATGACCGAATATTTCCCACAGGTCCCACTTCTAATGACATCATCTTAGAGTGTAGAATTTGAGGTTATGAAAAGACCCAAAGAGAGGGTCATGACTATTTCTCCTGCTTCTGCTGTTGCTGTTGCTCATTTGTCAAGTGGTTCAGAAAAATGAGACAAGAAGCTGGAGATATTCTGCTGAGACGAAGATTGGACTTGCCCCAAAGAACTTAATACCCCTAATCAGCAGGAAGTAGTCTAAAAAGAGGTTACATTATTTCCCCCTCACCTTCTTTCTCTCTTACCTGGTGTTGGTAGGTTAGAAGGGATTACTGTAGAATAAGGCTGGAAGAGAGGTAGAGGTTTAAGAACCAAGATAAAACAAACACCTACACTGTCCAAATACATACTTCATTATGTCACTTGTAGAGTACCTGAAGTTCCTTAGAGAAATATTTTCATCACAGTGAGTAGCTTCCTAACTTAACTATGAAACTTATAGTAGCTGAGAATATCACAGAAAGAAGACTTACCTAACAAGTTTAAAATCTGGATCTAGAAATGGAGGTATCAGAATGTGTTTGCTCTTACCTATATATGATCTGATCTGAGACATCTTTTGGAGGAGGACTATTTGATAATCTACCATTTATCTTAAGGCATTATTTTGTCTCATCTGAGACAACCTGCTCTATCTCTGAAAGTGCTGAACTTTAAAAATAACCCCACCCAAAGCCAGTCTTAACATATACTTTCTTGGTGTACAAGATGTCATGTATGTACAGGGGACATTAATCACAGTGAGCCACACAAAAAGGAATGACTTATTCACAAGAGGCTTGCTTTAAGTGGTCCCTGAGATCAATCCTGACTCCACAGTTTTTTCCAGGCTTTGAGGAGCTATGTGCTCTCTCAGGGCTCTATTATTTCATCCTGACTTTCCTGGAAGCAGAAGTGCATGTGCTGCCTTAGCCTGGGTAGCCATGACCCTGTGTGTCCCGCCGACATCATTTATTTATAAGTTGGCAGGGGCTAAATCTGGTACTTTCTGTGCTGAGGGAAGCTGACTAACAGTCATTGCTCCAACACAGCACCGGAATGCAGATGCTCTCAACCTTCAAAAGACAGCTCCAGCCATGCCCACGAACAGTCTGGAAGACCCTGGGGCTGGAAGGCTTCAGCTAATGACACACCATCACATGGCTGTGGTTACGGGCTGTCTTGCCAAGGTTGTACAGCTGGTAGCCTGTATGTTGGAAGATGCTGGTGCCCCCTGCTGTACCTGAAGTTTGAAGAGCTTCTGGCGGCTGAAGCAAGAGGAACAGTTTCAGTGGGGTTTAAAGAGAGCCCAATTTATCTTCTCTCTGAGGTGCCCTTGTTCCCTGGCTTCTGGCAGATCTCACTCAGCCTGGGCTGTGGTTGTGTCTGTGTTAGATACTAAGCCATCTGTCTTCCCTAGGGTCAGGGCTGATTTATAAAGAAGGCTATAGACAGTGGTTGGCACTGTCCTAGCTTGGATTTTACTTCAGACTGAAATCTCCTGAATATTCTGTATTGTGTTCATTTTCTTGCATAGGAAAAGCATTTCGTGTGTGTGTGTTTCCCTCTTTATTTTTTGGTCTCAAGGGTTTGTTTACTATAGAACTATATAATATCACCGTAGCCATTTTTTTAGCTCTTTTAATCTTTTCAAAGTTTGTTTTCACCTTCCCATCAGCTTCTTTTTCTACAGCCGCCAGAAGCTCTTCAAATTCATGCTTCTATTAAATATTTAAGCATGTATTTCCAGGGAAGGAATGCATTCTTTGCTCAGAACAGTGCTAGCAGATGAACCTTCTCCACTGGAGGGAAGATGAGTTTATGGGAGGCTTAAGACATGTTGTCACATAATCCACCAGGAAATAGAGATGCAAGAGGCTCTATGTTATTTGAAGCTTCAGACAGGCCTTTATTCCTAGAAGATGCTTGGTATTCGGCTGCACTGCAGGGCCATGAAATTCTAGATCAACATGACAGAATTAAAGCTAATGAATAATGCATGTGGATTTAAAGGAAAACCTGCACCTTCTGAAGATGGTAATGTTTAAACTTTTGCAACCCAGGCACACATCTTTTATTTAGTGAGTAGGCTCCCACATGTAAACTTTGCAAATAAGAACACCTTTACCATTTGTGAGGAATGACTTGGCCCCCACTCTTTACTGAGCACTAGATGAGTACTTAGCCTAGTAACGGGGAAGGGTTGAGATAGATAGAGCATAAAGAAGGGTCTCTAGGAGTTGCACTCATAAAGCGTCCAGTCCAAGCCTATTAGGACATCATAAGTTTTCTATTGAGCCATGTCCTAGTTCTGTTCATAGCTCCCAGGGGAGGTATGGCTATGCTTTCACAGGGAAAATGCAACACAAAAGATGTGCTTTCAGAGAAACAAAACAAAATGAACACAGGTATTACACATACATGGCATATGTGTGTTGTGAGTGTATTAATATGATAAATTATATACATACATATTTATCATAAGGTATTAGCCTACAGGATGGTAGAGGCTGAGAAGTACCACAGTCTCTCATCCAGAACCTACAGACTCAGTACAACTGGTCTCTCCAATCTACCAGGACAACTGGTATGATTGGAAGATCTGAGAACCATGATAGACTTCCCATCTGAGCCTAAAGTCCTGAGAACCAGATAAAGACCTATATCCCAAGTCATCATCAGGCAGAGTGTAAATTAATTCTGCCTTTCTCTTTGCCAGGCCTTCAGCTGATAGGATAAAACACAGTGAAATTCCCCTTTTCTACTGTTTTTCCCAGTTTACCAGTTTAAATGCTCATTTCTCCCAGAAATTTGTCACAGACATACCTAGAATTACTGTTTGGTCCACAGTATGGGCATCTTACGGCACCTTTAAGTTGCCACAAAAATTTACCAGGAAAAAAGAGGAAGACAGGAAAGTTGGTCTCCAATAAGCAAGTGCCTCCTTCAATTCCAGGTTACATATAGCAAAAGAAAGAAGAAAAAATCCTCAAATACTTACAAGCTAACTTACTTAATGTGCTTTACACACATTACACACTTAAGCTCCATAAGAGGACAACTCAAAAGAAGTGCTCAGGCCAATGACCTGGGCATCCATCCTGTTCCCAAACCCATGCCCTCTCTCCTTACTTTTGGCTTTTTGTGACGTTTACCCGTCCTTCTGGATTGAGCATCATGGGCCATTGGCTGCTGGTTATTCGTCCTCCACTTACAACCTTCAACCTTACCTTGAGGTCCATAGTACAGTGTACAGACACCTGCTTTGCACTGGACTCCAGAGTTGGCATCTGGGTGCTCCTTCAAAACCTTTTGGAAGCTCCGTGTTCACTCTTAGCTCCATCCCCACGAGTAACCAGTGTTAGCTGTAAGTGTTCTTCCTCAGCCCACCTGCCTGCCACCCTGCAACTGTTGTGTTACACTTTCTATTTTATCTCATTTTGTACTGCTTGATCTTCTCTTCCAACATACACAATATAATCTTTGTTTGATATCTAATAATCTCTTTGTAAGATATGGAATGACTTAAATTTGGTTAATTTTTTTTCTCCTCGTTGTTATACAGTTCTTAAAATCTCCCATCCTAAATGATTAAAGTCTCTATAAAAGTTACAAATCATTTTTTTGCTTAGAGTTCAAAACTGTACCACTTTCTAGCATGAGGTTTTCAGTGGCTTCTTCCTGGATTCTCAAAAAACTTCTCCCTAGAAGCTTCTGACACTGCGACCCCTTTACTACAGTTCCTCATGTGGTGATGACCCCAACCATAAAGTTACTTTTATTGATGCTTCATAATTTTGCTGTTGTTATGAGTTGTATATAAGTATCTGTGGTTTTTGATGGTCCTAAGCAGCAACTCTGTGAAAGGGTCATTGAGCCCCCAAAGGGGTCGTGATCCACAGGCTGAGATCCATGCCTAGATTAAAACAAGTCCTCTGAAGTGTCGATTTCTTTTTCCAGAGCAGACCCCAGCTCTGACATTCTGGTTCCTATGTGATCACTCCTCTGGACAGTCTATTGCATGCCAGGCCTCTGAGAACCAGCTTTCAATGATGTATCATCTTTTGAAAAGTCCAGAGTTACTTTTATAGCAACATATGTTAAAGCAAGTTTACTTTCACACAAAGATACATAAAAAAACAAATAACTTTTCTCACAGTCCTTGATTAATGTACTTGAAGAGATGAGCCTTTACACATGCATCAGTTCTATGTGAGGGTGCTAAGTGAGGTGTGAAAGTACATGGTACTGTCAGGAATAAACCAAGAAGTACAGGGGAGTATCACAAGATAGAAACAGGGACGCTTGGGACAGAACTGGAAGCCATAAGAGGCCCACCAGAATCGACACAGGTGTTTAATTCTGTCTATGGATTCTCTCAGTTCTTCCCTGGCCTTTGAAAAAGGAAGATTTATTTAGCAGAATAACAGAAACGAGGATATGCAGGGAAGGGAAACATACAGAGACAATCATAAGACAATGGGATTTTTCTGTGTTGGTTTGCCAGCTCTTTAGTAAGAGATTGGAAAATAATTTTTCTTCCGTAATTCCTCTTGATTGATAGTTAATGTATAATATAGATTATGATTGGAATTAGTATTTCTCATGGATACTGCAGGGTCCTTTTATGTAAGTACAAGTCAGCCTGTTTAATAGAACCTCTACCGGGCAGGCAGACAGGGCAATGGTAAATTGCAATTACCATTTGGGCATACAAATCCACAACATAAGGAATATAAAACCTTTTTTTTTCTTTTTTTCCTCCTTTTTCTATATGCTCAGACTAATGTTTTCCATAACATATGGGAAAATACATTTAGTTAATCTCATAACCTCAAAAAAAAAAAGAAAAAGAGCCAAAAGAAATGAGCTAGAATTGAAGAACTGCTTAAGAAGAACCATGTGTCAAAAATGTCAGAAAACATAAGAATATAGACAATCTTAATAAATATTAACTTCAAATCATTTTGTTTTATCAATATGTTACATGCATTATAATTATGCTGGCAGCTGGTGTGTACATTTGAACATTCTGGAATGTCATCCTTGACAATTCTTAGAATGTTACTCTAAATCATTGCCTATTAACAATGGCACAGTCTTCTGAGGGCATAGGTTTTGTCTGCAAAAGGATGATATACATTTTTAAAACATTTTCACAAGTTAGAATATAGGACCAGTAATTGATCACATAATGAGTGGCAGGGAAGAATATCAAAATTTGATATGTTTTGCATGATGCAGTCAGCGGAGGTTTCTATAAAAATAAAAGAAATTGAAGAGGAGAATTTTTTTCTGTGAAGACTGGATCTTATCTCTAACCCATGGAGTTAGCAGTGATTTTAGGTAGCCTATGCAGATATACCTAGGAGCATGATCATGACCCAGAGGGACCATTCTTGATCTGTGAACCACAGCCCTGAGTACGACAACATCTGTTCTTCCATATATCATAATTTCAAGGAATCAGCTGTGAAAAGTGACAAATGTCACAAGAGAGCTAATAGGGCAATGCTACTTATAAATAAACTTATTAATTTTGTGTTTGTAAAGGAATATACCATATTAAAAGTACAGGCCAAGTCCCTAACTCTACTTGTATAATTGTCAATATCGATCCCAATTTTTCTATTTTACCTAAGCGAACCAGCAACAATTGTTGATGGAGTAATCTACAAATATTAATTGACTAGGGATTGACCTGGTTTAAAATGGGAAACATTTCATTTAGTCTTCCATGTTGAAATGATGATACAATTCATTTCATATTGATTCAATAAATAAAAACATTAAACCCCATCATTCCTGAGCATGTTCATAGGCTATGTCTATAATTAACAGAAACAAGCCCCAAGATTCTTCCTGCTAGTCATTAATGGATTTAACTATAAGCAATAAAAGACACCAAAGACCTAGGCCAAAGTCAACAATCTCAGAGCATTTCAGAATTTTGCTATAGTAGTATTTAGACATATAGAGAAATCTGTATTTCTCAGTGAGAAAAAATAGTAATAAAGATTGTTTCATTTCATTTTTTCAATGATTGGGCTATATATTGCTTAATTGCCTTATGATTGTGGATAGGCCTGTGAGTATGTATACATGAGTACAAGTTTCTGCACAGGCCAGAAGAGATGTCCAGATGCCCTGGAGTTAGAATTATAAGCAGTTGTGAACTGCCTGATGTGGGTGCTGGGAACTGAACTTGGGGATTCCTGACAGCTCAGCTCTTGCCCACTGACCTATTTCTTCAACCCTAAGGATTGCTGGGATTTATAAAGTATAAATACCTTCTTGAGTCCACATTTGAGCCTATGCCTCTTTGAGTCTTCTTGGAGATGTGTCCCCTTTGCTCATTGGTGTCTTGCCTTCTTTCTCAGCACGCTTTCTCTCTCTCAACCCTCTTTAAGTCTAGGTTAAAATATCTTTTTCAAACCCCATTCTGTTTCAGTTATTTGTGACAAAAGGCAGATATCAGAAATACAAAGACTGAAGGGTATTTTTGACTGGATGCATAGGAAACATTAGATTATGGAAGTATATATGTAGGCTTCGGGATTTATAAATTTATATTTATTATGCTTAGGTGATTCAAGGATCTATAATTTGAGGTAATTTCAGTCTAATCAATAAATAAATAATTTGCAATTTAGTTTATTCTAGAATACGACTCTATTATTCACTTATCTAAGAGATGTTAGAATATATACTGTAGTAATTAGATGTAGCCCATGGCAGCTCAGTCTCCAAGTGGGTTTCCTAGGAATGGGAACAGGGTCTGTCTCTGACATGAACTCAGAGGCTGGCTCTTTGATCACCTCCCCCTGAGTGGGTAGCAGCCTTACCAGGCCACAGAGGAAGACAATGCAGCCACTCCTGATGAGACCTCCTAGGCTAGGGTTAGATGGAAGGAGAGGAGGACCTCCCCTATCAGTGGACTTAGGGAGGCGATGAGGGACAGAGCAGAGTTTGGGGGGAGATTGGGGAGGGACTACAGCTGGGATACAAAGTGAATAAACTGTAATTAATAAATAAATAAATTTTAAAAAATTAGGATGGAGAGTTAAGGGTCCAATTGTTTTAAAGTAGTGATTGATGAAGAGAGGCAAATTTGTAACCAGACATAAGATTAACATTGTCAGATCTCCTTCAGTTGCCCAAAATTGTGTAGCTATTATGAATTGGACTTGAACTCAGTTTTTTTTTTTTTTTTTTTTTTTTTTTTTTTGCTCTCAAACTTCAATTTCAAAATTTATGTCCTTTACCCAACCCCCTTTAGTTCCATCTGTAAGATCACTATGACTCTTTCTCTGCATTGTTCTCTGGTCTTCTTCCAAAGCAGAAACTCAGGATATTTTATATTCCCCTGAAGTATGCATACTCGCTCAAACTTGTAGCTTTAAATTCAATGATGTCTACCTTTCTTAAACTAATAACAAATAATAAGAATGTGTCTTTAGAAGAAATTCTGGAGTTTCTTCTAGACTAATGAACTTTATTTCTAGTGTCTCTGGTTACAACTAGAACATAGTATTAACAGTATTGCATTACCTTGGTTTTCTTCAGGTAGGTTAATGAATTAACATGTGGTTTTCCTGTGTCCGAGTGTTCTTACAGGGCTCTGTATCTACAAGTGGCCAAATGCTGTTAGTTTCCGGGTAGTGATACAACACTTCATTCCATATCCTGAGGAGAGATATGAAAAGGAGTGGAACTTGGTTGCTGGCAGTGTACCAGTGCTGGTCCCAGATGGACAGAGTTCACTTTCATCAAGGAATCTGTGAGACTGAAGAAACACGTTCTAAAGCCTCCTGGCACAATCTCACCTAGCATACAAAGAGAGGGAAAGTTCAGAAGGTGGAGGAGGTGTAAATGAGGTCTGTCTGGCAAGAGCTGTTGCCTTTAGGAAACAGACAAAACAACTGCAAGGTGAAAGAGGAACTCTAGTTATCTTGAGACAATGCAGCAGCAACAGGTCAGAACCAGGAAACCTCAAACTTCTATTGTTTTCCACAGGGTCTTGTCAGGATCTTCATGTAGTTGGACCCAAATAAAACTCAGGGGGCAATAGGGTTTGTGATGTAAACCTGGGGATCTACAAGGGCGGGGCCACAGAGAGAGGAAGGAGAGCTGGGAAGGAGAGCAAACAATGGGTAGGTACTCAGAGCTTGTGGGTGTTATAATAGGAAAAAGCATACTCATCTCATTGTGATGTCTTCTCTGTATTTGTGGACATATGTGACAATTATCCTCTAAGCCAAAAGCTCCTCAGAGCAGAGACCTGTGGCTGATAACACACTATCTGAAGAGCAAACATCACTGTCTTCAACCTGAAGTTTGGGCTACTACCAATTTAACCGGCTTTATTCAGTGGTTACCCTGGGTCCATCAGTATAGGGCTCAGGAAGGAGACTAGAACAGAGTTGGTAGCATCTAAATTTTTAGGGAACCGCAAAGTGAAATGAATGTAGCTCAAAAAAGTAGGAGGTTCTTTCACATTCAAAATTCTATTTCTGTATATTATTAGAAATAAAACACTTTATTTTCATTTCTCACAAATTTTAATTATTTTTGTTAATTACAGTTTATTCACTTTGTATACCCCCTATAGCTTCCTCCCTCCTCCCCTCCCAATCCCACCCTCCATCCCTCTTCCCCATCTGTGCCCCTCCCCCAGTCCACTGATAAGGGAGGTCCTCCTCCCCTTCCCTCTGATCCTAATCTATCAGGTCTCATCAGGAGTGGCTGCATTGTCTTCCTCTGTGGCCTGGTAAGGCTGCTCCCCACTCAGGGGAAGGTGCTCAAAGAGCAGGCCAAATCAGTTCTGTCAGAGACAGTCCCTGTCCCCATTACTATGAACCCACTTGGACACTGAACTGCCATGGGTTACCTCTGTTCAGCAGTTCCAGGCCATCTCCATGAGGGGTCCTTGGCTGGAGAATGAGTCTCAGAAAAGACCCCTGTGCCCAGACTTTTTTGGATCTGTTGCTCTCCTTGTGGAGCTTCTGTCCTCTCCAGGTCTTATTATCTCCCACTTCTTTCATAAGATTCTCTGCATTCTGCCCAAATTTTGGCTATGAGTCTCAGCATCTGCTTTGATACCTGCAGGCTAAAGCCTTTCAGAATCATATTTTCTTAAAATCAATTAAACTGAGCAGTAGAGATGATTCAACAGTGAGTTTCCTATAGAGCAAGGACTTCAGTTTTGATCCCTAGCTTCCTTGTTAAAAACAAACAAACAAACCTGAGTGTAATAGCAACATTCTCTAACCACTGAACAGGGGGGGAGGGTGAGAGGTGGCTCCATGGGGCTTGCTGGCCAGATGAAACAGTGAGCTCCAAGCTTAGTATGAAACCATGTGTCTGAAAAATAAAGGTAGGGAGTAACAGGGTAGGAGACTTGACCTCCACCTTGGCCTCCTCACCCACTTTATTCACAGACTACATGCTAAAGACTGACAGACAAACAGGCAGACAGACAAGCAGACACACACACACAGGGGTAAGGGGTTGAAGGAAAGAGTGAGAAAGCCAATTAACCATCCCTCAGACTGAAAATAATTGTATACAATGGTTTTCTCATTTCAAGCCAAAGGTTTCAGGATAGTTTGTGAGAAATCAATGTAACCACATTTATCCTTGGCCTAGTATTGAAAAAATATAGTTACAGTAAAATGATTTTGGTCTTTTGAAACTGTGGGTAACTTGAGTGATTCTGACAGAATGGAAATTTCAGGCTTGGTAGTACAAAATTGCAATTCAGTAATGATGTGGGATTTTCTTCTGGAAGGTGCATTTAATCTATAGATGTGTAGGCAATTTATGTGCAAAAAAAGTTAAAAAGTAGCTATATTCCAGTAAAGAATGTGACCCTGACATGTCCATGCTGTGGGTTTTGCTGCATTGCACATCCCAGCATATTTTTAGTGCTAGTAAATGAACGCTGAGAAATAAGATGCAGGCAAGTCCAGCCCAGAAAAGAGTACCAAACATTCATCTGCAATCGATGTCTTAATCTCTTCTTCATTGATGGCTCCAATGAGAAAGTTTTCAGTTGGGAAAGTTGAGCAGAGTCAAACTTCACGTTCAGCAAGCACATAGAATGGATATTAAAAAATTAGATTTTAAACACATGCTTTGAATTTAGAAGTGGGATTACAGACTAAATACAGAGTATCCTTAAATCACCCTGTGCTCACATGAGTGTGTGCGTGTACACACACACACACACACACACACACACACACACACAACCATGGATTGCTGTCTCAGCATCTGGCTTCACAAGTAATCCTCTGATAAGGCCAGTGTGACAGTCACTACAGATTTCTCAACAGATCCTGCATGATTAAGAATAGAGAAGGGGTAAATTCACTCTAAGCACACTCTGAGAATATGTACAAAGTTCCATAAAGCATATCAAAGATTTCAATACAGTATCTTTAATAAGTAACACTTGAATAAATGTGCCAATAAAAAAAAAGAGAGCTAGAATAGCATATTCTGAAACCTAACACATTCATCCTTAACTGCTATATATGCATGAGAAGAATGTCGTAGAGTTGGAATGAAGGCAAGAATGGAAATAACAGAAATTCTCCCTAGATTTTTGACTCCATTGCGTTGTGGTTGGGTGAATTCAATGGCGGCGGCAGCTACACTGTCTCTTTCTTATGCCCAGGCCCAGGAAAGTCTACACACAAAGCTGAATGTGACGTGTATGTATGCATGTATGTATGCATGTAACATCTGTACTTGATAGAAGCTCTACTGTTGTACCAGTGGATGGTGACATGCTCTCTGTTGGTAAAAGTGTAGGGATGTCATGTCTCAGTGAGTCCTTTCTGTAGAAAGAGTCACAATGTTACTGCCCTTTTCTGCAACCTAACCAATATTCTTTTATCAGCTTCATAAAATGGGGTATATAAAAGATTCCTCCATGGCAATGTTGAAGAAAACAATTTAGGGGTGCATTTTTGCTTAGTTAATAGGAAGAGGAAGAGAAAAGGTGGTGTTTTATCTGGCTCCATTCACTCCTTAGTGATTTAGATGAAAATGTCCCTCTCCCATAGGCTCAGATGTTTGAATACTTGGTCCTCAGTTCAACGGTAGCACAGTTGAGTAGGTTTAGGAAGAAGTATGTCACCTGAGGCATTTGAGGTCTTGAGCCCTCATATCATCACCAATTCTTTCCCCGTTTTTCATCTCTCTCTGTGTCTCTCTCTTTTTCTCTTGGTGCTTGCAGCTGAAGATGTGAGCCCTCAAGTTTCTGCTCCAGTCATCATGACTTTGTTCTACCATTATGAATGCTAGTACCCTGGAACAGGAAGTCCAAATAAACTCTTCCACAAGTTGCCTTGGCCATGGCGTTTATCACAGTAATAGAAAAATAGTAAATATAGAAGTTGGCACCCAAAATAGGGTATTTCTATGACAGGTGCAACCATGCTGGGTTTGTTGTTATTGCTGTTTGTTTGTTTTGAACTGTGGAGAGCAGGATGAAGACAAGTTGGGAGCTACTACACACTAGGGAGAAAAAAGGCAGAATCTCTGACTGGAGTGACACTTCTGGAAATGGATTTATTCCTAAGTACCTGTAGGGATTTGAATGAGAAATATGCCCCATAGGTTCTGTTTGAACACTATGTCCGTCCCCAAGTGGTGACACTGATTTGTAGGTTTCTTCGACCTTTAAGACCTTTCTTTGCCGAGGAGGAGGGCAGGATTTGAAGATTTAGAGCCTCACCCTACTTACTTCCTGTTCATTCTCTTCTCTTCCTACTTGTAAAAGAAAATGTGATAGCCAGCTTCCTGCTTCCATTATGGAATCTTTTCCATGAATGTAAGCTAAAGATTTTTTTCTTCCTTTTTTTCTTTATTTTTTTATTATTACTATTTATTCACTATGTATCCTAGCTGTAGCCCTCTCCCTTGTTCCCTCCCAACCCCACCCTTTCCTCCCTCTTCTCCTTCCATGCCCCTCCCTCAGTCCAGTGATAGGGGAGGTCCTCCTCACCTTCCATCTGACCCTATCTTATCAGGTCTCATCAGGACTAGCTGCATTGTCTTCCTCTGTGGCCTGGTACAGCTGCATTTCCTCCAGGGGGCAGTGATCAAAGAGCCGGCCACTGAGTTCATGTCAAAGACATGTATTTTATCACAGTAACAGAACTTAACTAATACAGTATTCTTCAGTGTCAGCTTAAATGTCAGGTCTGTGGCTCCATCTTCACTCTCCAACCATGCTGGGACAAATGTTTCTGATATTTGCTACTTTAATTCCATTTGCACTTCTTATATTTTTAAATATATGTTATTATATTTGGACTTAGATATGTACAGTAGTTTGTGAAGCATTCAACTCAAAGTTATTAAGAATGTTCAGTAATAAATTACCAAGAGGTCATTAAAATTTTATTCTTACTAGAATAGATTCTCACTAGAATAGTAAATAGATTTTCCACACTGATTTATCCCTGATGTTTCCTGGGAAAAAAGGGGAAAGAAAATGCCAGGAGATGCATCCCTGAGAAAATGCTGGAGTGGTCGTGATGCTGACGCTGGGGAAGAGCATCAGCATCTCTTGTGTCCTGTTCCCTTTAAGGTGTGAGTGGGCTATGGAAGGGAAAGGCATGTCCCATGGTTGTGAAAGTCCAGCTCATTTTGTGGACACTTCCCATATTCATCTCTTCCCTGGCTTAGTACCACATAGAGAATGAAGCCTCCTTTCTTTCTAGAATTTCTTCACATTTGTTTGGAACTGTTTACCTCACTCTGAAAACTATTTCTTATCTGCATGTCTTTAATTTGCTAAAATCTTTGGAATGGATGAGTTATAAGTTGTCAAATAATTCATGTTTGAAGCAATAAATATCAGATTTTGTGTTTGCTGAATATTTCAAATATGAAATACAGTGTTAAAAAGAAGATGAAATCATCTCTTGAGTCTTTCAAAGCTTTTGTAGGAATTATGTGGCAATGTTTAGTTCTTAATCTGCCAGGCATTCTGATTGCTCAAGCGGTCTCTAAAAATAATCAGTGTTTCAAACTCTCTCTCTGTCTCTGTCTGTCTGTCTGTCTGTCTGTCTCTCAGTTATTCTCTTCCTGTTACATCTCTTTATTCTCTCCAAATGGGACTACATAAAGAATCACAGATAAGGAAAGGGCTTATCTGTGCTTAAGAATGATTAGAAAATCAGGATTGAGGAGATCATGGTTATAAAGTTGGGAATGGATATATGGAAATACAAGGAAGTTGGAGATACTTGTATTCATTCCATGTGGTCTTCAAAGAGAATCCTGTCTATATAATCAACCCAAGCATATAGTACTGAATATCAGAGTCAATATTGTCTATGCTCATTAGAGGCCAGCATTCAAACAACAGTGCTTTAATACTTAGAACCTGGAATAAAGGCTATTCATGGACCCATCAATACATTATCCTTCTTCACAGAATTGTTCTAGCCATTGCTGATAAGAATCTAGCCATCCAGCAACAGAGACCAATCTCTGGTGAACTGACCTCCACCTTTACTCAGAAACACCATTAAAATTTGAGGTTACTCTCACTTGGTGAGACACTGAGCACATTAGCATCTACTCTTGGAAGATCTTGGTAGGGATAAATCTACATTTTTTAATATATTTTTTTATTATTATTAATTACACTTTATTCATTTTGTACTCCCCCATAAGCCCCTCCCTCCTCCCCTCCCGATCCCACCCTTCCTCTCCTTTCTGCACGCATGCCCCTCCCCAAGTGCACTGATAGGGGAGGTCTTCCTCTCCTTCTTTCTGATCTTAGACTATCAGTTCTCATCAGAAGTGGCTGCATTGTCATCTTCTGTGGCCTGGTAAGGCTGTTCCCCCCTCAGGGGGAGGTGATCAAAGAGCAGGGCAATCAGTTTATGTCAGAGGCAGTCCCTCTTCCCATTACTATGTAACCCACTTGGAAACTGAACTGCCATGGGCTACATCTGTGCAGGAGTTCTAGGTTATCTCCATGAATAGTCCTTGGTTGGAGTATGAGTCAAGGAGAGCAACAGAACAAGAAAATTTGAACACAGGGAATCTACATTTCTAATGAAGGTTTGCTTTTCTTGCTTGCAGAGCGTCACTATCTGAAAACTAGAGTGACTGATCCAGTAATATGTCATTACCCATAACAACATTGTCAACTATACAGGCAAGAGTGGGTAAGTGACTGTCATATTCTACAGAATCAAAACATCTCAGACCAGCCAGGCATAGTGGCAGGTGCCTTTAATCCCAGCACTCAAGGAGGTAGAAGCAAGCACATCTCTGTGAGTTCAAGGTGAGCCTGGTCTACAAAGTGATTCCAGGACAGCCAAGGCTACACAGAAAAACCCTGTCTCAAAAAACAAAAACAAAACTATCAGATAAATAGAATGACAGAAACCTTGGAGAAGGCATGCCTGGGGGCAAGGTAAGAGACATTGTCTTCTTATGAATCAGCTTTCTAGAAGTATGTAAAAATATAAACTAAATAAATAGCCACAATATGGTGCTGTGTATCCTCAAAAGGTAAAATACATGAGAACCACAATAGGGAAGCGACAAAACCTCTGTTACTACCAACTGATCAATGCATTTATGGAATTTGAGCCTAGCTTTGACTCTATAGGATTTGAGGTCCTGATGCCCTAGGGATATAGGCTTCCATCAAGGAATACAAGAGACATCTGTTTGAATACTAGGTCAAAGCTAGTATCAAGTTCCTTATGCTGAGAAACTAGCAGGTAAAAGAGAGTAACTGCTTTCTTTGAAAGGCAATCAACAAGGTTCATTAAAAGGACTGCTTATCTACAGTGGAAACAGAAGGGGTATGCTTGATATCTTACTTAATAGTGTCTTAGAACTCCTACCCATCTTTGATGATAAGTGGAAAAATATAAGCACTTCACCCTAATAAAGACATGGTGATGAGGAACATAGACTCATTTGGAGTGAAAAGTGGATGTATCTGTGCCATTTTTTTTTTTCATTCTTTTATCTTCTTGCTGGTCTGAGTTTTCATGGCAAGTTATTCTAAAATAAAAACTGCTGTATAAAAGAAATTTAAAAAGGACTGGTGATTTGTGATTATAACACTGTGTTTTTTATTTAATTAAGTGGTTGGTTTAATAGATAAGTAAAAAATAATTTAATAAATACTTATTATTCATTACTAAAGTTTCTGTTACTTTTACTAAAATGTTCTAGGACTAGGAAATTAGTACAAAGAGGTAAAATGATGATGTTCTTGTTTTTACAAGAATTTATTTTCCAAAAATATGCTGCGTTTTAAGGCAGGAAGAGAGGGGTTATGCTGAGAAAAATATCTGTACAGAAAAAAATGGTGAAATAATTCACCATCTGCAGTGGTGACATAATTCCCTGAGAAAGGGAAAGCTCAGTTGAGCTACCTGAAATAAGAGCATACAGCACAGCTATCCCACAAGAGTCATAACTGACTCAATGTGTAAGGCCCAGGAAGCACACAAAAGAAAAACAAGAGTCATAACTGACTCAATGTGTAAGGCCCAGGAAGCACACAAAAGAAAAACAGCCAACTTTGCGAAGATGACTTCACTACTGAAGATATTTTGAGCTTAATCACAAAAACGAAACAAAAGAAAACAAAAATGAAGCAGTATTACAGGGGGACTATGAGCAAACTACAGTCCAGACTATAGAAGGAGAGTAAAGAAAAACACTAAGGCATGGAAGAGAAAGGAGGATACACTGGGTGGCCTAGCCTGGCTTCAGAAGAAGAGGCTCTCAAAAGAAGAACTGGGGAAGCAGGCTGGAGAACAAGGTAACAGGGAAACGGAGACAGGATCTTATATGCTAGGCTGAGAAGACTAGACTTTGTACAACATGGATGAGTAGCCACTGAGGAATTGTCAATAGGAAAATAGCATGACTATGATTCAATTTAAGAAACAAGCTCTGGTGGCAAGGCAGAAGACAGACTGGAGATGGCAGAGAATAAGGTTGTAAGTATATTTCAGAATTAAGCATCCATCTGGAGAGCCATTTGCAGTTCTAGAATCATATAAATGTGCTCTTTCTTATTTATTTGCTTGTTTCAGACTTAATTATTTTTTATTTTTATATTAATTACAGTTTATTTACTTTGTATCCCATCTGTAGCCTCCTTCCTCATTCCCTCCCAATTCCACCCTCTCTCCCTCATTTTCTCCCTGCCCTTCTCTAAGTCCACTGATAGGGGAGGTCCTCTTCCCCTTCCATCTGACCCTAGTTTATCAGGTCTCATCAGGACTGGCTGCAATGTCCTCCTCTGTGGTCTAGCTAGGCTGTTCCTGGCGAGGGGGCGGGAAGGTCAAAGAGCCAGCTACTCTGTTCATGTCAGAGACAGTCCCTATTCCCCTTACTAGGGAACCCACTTGGATACTGAGCTGCCATGGGCTATGTCTGAGCAGGGGTTCTAAGTTATATCCATGCATGGTGCTTGGTTGGAAAATCAGTCTCAGAAAAGACCCCCCTGCCCTGATATATTTGGTTCTTGTGGAGCTCCTGTCCCCTCCAGGTCTTACAACTCCCCCTTCTTTCATATAATTCCCTGCACTCTGCTGACGGTTTGGTTATGAGTCTCAGCATCTGCTTTGAAACACTGCTAAGTAGAGTCTTTAGAGCCCTCTGCGGTAGGCTCCTGTCCTGTTACAACAGACTCCATTTCCTTCTGACAGAAACCCTAAAGGGCTAGTTGTTCCAATATGGTTTGTTTGTGTTCTTCCAAAATTCACACCCTGTAGTTCTTACTCTGAGTATTTTTAACTATTTGGTTATTTGAAGATAGTGTTATCACAGATATAACTGGTAAGAATGAGGTCATGTTGAAATAGGGCAGGCTTTTAATTTAATATAGCTGGCATCCTTGTAACAAAGAACAGTAAGCATGCATGCACAAAGAGAGAGCACCCAGGGGGTGAAAAACCAAAATTAGGGTGATGTGGTAGAGAAGCTAAGATTAGTAGCAAATAAAAAAAGGGAAAAAACAAAAACAAAAACAAAAAAAACCCAAGAGGCATGGAAGACATTGTTCCTCAAGGTTCTCAGAGAAACCAAACCTGCTGACCCTTGGATTTTGAATTTAAGATTCAGAGCACTGAAGGCATTTCTATTGCTTAAGGGACCTAAGGTGCCTAGAAGTGGATGCTTTATTATGGAAACCGTAGCACAATAGGAGCAGTTGTTTCTTCTGTCTTATGCAAGAAGACAGTAAAGGGTGCCTAAGTCACAAGCTCTCCATATGCAAGGAGAGTAGGAATTTAAACTTGCCTCATCTTATCCACGGCAGGCAGTCCTCCTTCCACACATCATAATCATGCAGTAATGTATTGCAGCTTATTAGCATGTGTATCCCATAGTCAGCATCAGACTGTTGCCTGTAGAGCCAAACAAGTTCTAGATTCTAGCATCCTAGGGAGTCAGTGTAGTGTTATATGTTTCACTCTTTAGTATAGAAAGCCCTTCAAGGTTTCTAAAAGTAAGGGTGGGGTGTTTATAGCAAGAGATTTTCTTATAGCTAATGGCAGAATTCAGGTCTCTTGTTTTGATTGACTTAGGTGCTGTGGATGAAGAAAAGGAAGCGTGGCTTCAGAGCACAATTGGCACCAGCAGATCTCATGCAGGTTTTTAAGACATCCCAAAACACACTTTTTGAGTTCTGCCATTAGTTCTTCAACCTTTTCATACAGGTGATGGCTTGCATATTGAAACGTGCAAACTAAACAAATGAAATTTTCTTGTCTTAATATGTTTTATGAAAACAATTTTACCTATTGTACAATTTTCAAACTCCACAGCTCTGAGATAGAAAGTGAGCGCCCCACTGTGCTGCAATGCTCACGTGTCTGTGTTTCGCGCTGGCCTTCAGCGCACTCACCCAGACCTGTAGGCATGGAGCATTTGAGCCCCTATCTAGGTCTTTCCTTCAACAACTGCTTATAGCACTCTCAGTTCCAGGCTGTGGTGGGTCGAATGCTTAATGACCAACTGCAAAAGTGTTTTATCCACTTTTCTTTTTTAAAATCAAGAAACAAGACAACCATGGCTTCAGACTTGATTATATTCAGACCAAATTTAAATGGGTTGTTAATACTGTAGACAAAGAGTCTATCTGGGAAAAATAGCTTTGAGATTTACTACAAGTTTTACCTAGTCAAAGATTTTTGATGTTTGTCCTCAGAGAGCACCCTGTTCTCTACCTAAGTGTCACTCAAGCTGAAGAGTGTGGCAAGAGGGTAGTATTTAATTTAGCCCTCTCATTTCCATGTCTTTAGGGGCTTTTTTTGCCTCTGGTATGATGCCAACAAACACCAACTTTGAAGATGCCAAAGGTTTCCTTCATTTCCCCCACGTTTCTTTCTGTCTTCAAAACATCCCCCTTCCTTTTGTACATTTATAAACCTAATCTAACACTTCAAATTTCCTTTAGCAAGAAGTCTGTTCCTTCACAAATAATATTGCTTGCTTTAACAAAGCCCCCAGAGCTTGCCAGCTGTCCTCCTTTATTTGAGATGGAATGGAGAGAGATGAAGGAAATAGGTGATTGATGGGATCCTGTGGGAATAGCAGAAAATGTTTCCAACTTTAATTTATTAGGCTTCTATTGACAAAGAAACTGTAGGCTCTTAAAAGCTTATTTTATTCGCATATTTTTTTGGCTGATGAAAAGTTTCATGGTTTCCAAACAAACATGCTTCCTTTATATTGCTCAGTTTTGCTGACATATAATTTTATTTTGGAAAGAGCTAATTAGAATCAGAAAGCAGCTGATTCAGCAAGAAGTGATGATGGAGACAAGGTGTTTGCTATCTAGCTCTTGCTTTTTTAATTTTAATTTTTTTTTTTTTTTTTTTTTTGAGATGGGGTTTGCTGAAGATGGGAATGAGGAGGTACAGCTCTTTGGCACCATGGATCTCTCCTCACACTACACTCCTTTCACTATTTAAAAAGGGGAAAAATGAGAGTTGCATGCTCAGTTCCTGCCAAGGGGTACTGCTGACCTTGGAAGTTTCAGAAAAATGAACCTGACTTTATGATTTTGGAATAGCTACTGCAGTGAAAAAAAATCTGAGTGCCTTTTTAATTTTTGGTGTGTGTGGTGTATGTGCTGTCTAAATGAGTGCATGTATCCACAAAGGCCAGATGAGGGCATTGGATCCCTGGAAAGGGGATCTGGCACTTTCAGGTACTCTGTGAGCCACATAATGTGAGTTCTGGGATTCAAATTTTTATCTTCTGTAAAAACAATGAGTGCTTCTAACTACTGAGCCATCATTCTAGTCCCCAAAATACCTTTTGAAATCTTTCAGTCTTGCACATAAATACAGAAAAAAATTAAAGATGTGGAGAAAATAATCATGAGTTCGGGGCAACATCTGCCCCTGCCCGCTCAGTGCGGTAAACTCTTGCCTGTATGCACGTCCTTCTCCTAAAACTGTTCTTGATTCTCTCGTCAGTGTTAACATTTAATGACTGTTAAAATGTACTAAACCTTTCTTAATATATAGACTGAGCAAGCCCCCATTTTTTATCTTAAGATATAAATGAATAGAAAATAAAATTAAGACAGAATTATAGAACAAGGAAATTCAACCAGTCATGGTTGAAGCAACATAAAAGTTCCCTTTAAATGAATGACAAAATATAACCCAGTTTCAGGCTTCATGATCAAACCATGTGTATTCAAAAGTAAGGGGAAACATATTTCTTTCATTCTTTTCCTTCAATTTTTTTTTTTGTTAAATGTATCTACTTTTTTTTGAAAATTTAATAGTGCATATACTATGTCTTCAATCATTTTAATCATCAAACACAAAATCAGCTGAGTACCAAATGGCACCTTTCTTTTTCACATTTCACAGGTTCTCCTTTGAGTCTGTTTCCCACTTTTCTCCTGAACATCTAAACTTTTTCTGTGTGCCCAGTGGCTTTTGTGTTTAGAATCAGGCTCGTCTGTTGACTGTGACACCTTCCTCTCCGGTATCCCCTCAAGTTGGCTCCTCTGACTATCTTGGGTATATCCTGAATGTTTACAAGAATGTGGGGTAGCTAGAGACAAAGGAACATCATTTCTTATGTGTCTGTCAGCTGAGCCAATAAAGTTGTTTTCAACCAGAGTGTAGTACACATAGTCAGACTTCCTTATGAAGCTGTTGAAGACTCTGGGGTGTGTTCCCAACACCTTTGCCCTCTTGGGCTAGTGGGAACTTATAGAATTGGTATCTGCTCAGGATCCCCCAACCCCCAACCAAGTGCTCAGCATAAAGGAGATTTGTTTTCCTTTGGGACAGAGGGCAGGAAATCAGAGACAAAGATAGGAGATAGAGGAAGAGAGAGAGAAGGAGAAAGAAACAAGGGAGAGCAAGGAGGAATATTTGTCCTAGAAGGTGACAAAGGACTGCCTCTGGATAAAGCAGAAACAGACATGGGCCATAGGAAAATGGCAGTTTATAAAAGTACAACGGGAAACCCCATGTTAGGATGAGGTATTTAATTTTAATTTGGCATGTTATTAAGTGAGCCAAAGGGGGTGGGGTTGATTGATGGACTCCAGTACTGTGATAGCTGAATCTTGGTGGTCAGCCTCAGGAGGAGAAAGTACCCAAGTAAGGGAACAGACCTTCATGGCTAGCTTTAGGAATGTAATCTGAGTTTTTAGCAAGGTAGAGGGTGTGAGGGGAAAGGCAAGGCTTGCCAGAGCCATGTTTGTCATGTCAGGCTGGCTAGAGTCCCTTCAGAAACAAGTTGCCTCTTACGTTTAGCATATTCTTAATTCACTCATAGAGTAATTTAGTTCCCTCATAGAAATTTTAAATGAAAAGAGCCAGGTTTCAAGAAGGAGGTGGTAGACTCCAAGATGCAGGGCCGAGCATGTATTGTGTCTGAGTAGCTGGAAATCTGGCACTCTGGAGCAAGCGAGTGGTTGTACTCCTGTCTCAAAAACTCCAGAGTCTGTGTTTCCCTGATGAGAGGAGAGATCCTGGGTGCGAGGTAGCCTCCAAACACCCAGCACCTTCTGTCTAGCTGTAGACAGCTTCTGGGTCCCAGGGACACAGTCCCAGACGCCGGCCACCTGAAGCCTGTCTACCTGAGAAGAGTTGCAGACATGTAAGATTCCAGGTTACAGACACCTGACTCTCCAACTTCCCAAGGATGGCTTCCAGATTCCAGGTTCCAGGAATGCAGTCCCAGCCTCAGATCCACAGTTCAACTTGTCTCCCTGAGGAGACATGCCAGACAACAGGATCACACACAGGGTCTTGTTTCAAGGTAACCGCTGTGCAAACGACAGGGCTGCTGACTCTGAAATGCCATCTTCAATGCTTACCCTGTGAGTGGAGGGATCCCAACTACCAGTTACCCACAGTTCCAGCTTCTAGTCCATGGCTCTACTAGCCTTCCTGAGCTGACTTGCTGGACCTCAGAATTATACAGGTTAGACACCTCATCCCAACAAGTCCCACAGAGTAGAGCTACATGCTATTGGCTACAATGCAGTCTTCAGCTCACATCCCTATCTACCACACTGAGGAGAGAAGCCAGACCCAAGGCACATCTAAGATCTGTCCCAGTGCTCCTCTGGCATGCCTGAGAAGTCCAGCAGGCATCAGGAACAACCAGCTAATGCTAGAAACAATCAGATGGCTAAAGGCCAGAGTAAGAACACAATCAACAAAAGCCAGGACAATATGGCACCACCAGAACTCAATAAGCCATGGATATCCTAACACTGCTGAAACACAAGAAAATGACCTTAAAACTATGCTTATGAAGGTGAAAGAGGGCCTTAAAAAGGAAATGAATAAATTCCTTAAAGAAATACAGAAAAATACAATTAAACAGGTGAAGGAAATAAATAAAATGGTTCAAGACCTAAAAATGGAAATACAAACAGTTAAGAAAACATATAAATTAAGGAAATCCTGGAGAGGTAAACCTTAGGAAAGAGAATAGGAATTACAGACAAAAGCATCACCAACAGAGTACAAGAGATAGAAGATAGAATCTCAGGTGTAGAAGATACAATTGAAGAAATAGATATATTTCTCAAAGTTAGTATGACGTGGAAAGGATAGGAGTTCCACAAGGACCAAATATATCTGGGCACAGAGGTCTTTTCTGAGACTGACACTCCACCAAGGACCATGTATGGATATAACCTAGAACCTCTGCTCAGATGTAGCCCATGGTAGCTCAGTAACCAATTGGTTTCCCATAGTAAGGAGAACAGGGACTATTTCTGACAGGAACTCAGGGGCAGACTCTTTGATCTCCCCACACCCCAAGGGAGGAGCAGTCCTGCTAGGCCACAGAGGAGGATTTTGCAGCCAGTCGTGAAGATACCTAATAAAACAGGGTCAGATGGAAGGGGAGGAGGTCTTCCCCAATCAGTGGACTTGGAAAAGGGCAGGGAAGAGATGAGGGAGGGAGGGAGGAGTTGGGAGGGAATAAGGGAGCAGGATACAGCTGGGATACAGAGTTAATAAAATGTAACTAATAATAATAATAATAAACTATATTAAAAAAGAAAATATTAAATCTAAACTCACAAAACATTTAATAAATCAAGAGCACAATGAAAAGACAAAACTAAAGAATAAATAGGAATAGGAGAAACATAAATTTCCCTGCTCCAGGGAACAGAAAATATTTTCAGCAAAATCCTTGAAATGGAAGAAGTAAGGAAAATGATATTGTTAAACACAAAAGAGGCTTACAGATCACCAAATAGATTATGCCAGAAAAGCAATTCCTCCTGCCACA
The DNA here is from genome assembly GCF_907164565.1 of Psammomys obesus. Classification (NCBI taxonomy): domain Eukaryota; kingdom Metazoa; phylum Chordata; class Mammalia; order Rodentia; family Muridae; genus Psammomys; species Psammomys obesus. The sequence continues at coordinate 1,302,998 of NW_026596089.1, read as the reverse complement.
TAATAATCAACACACTAAATGTACAGAAGAAAGAAGAAAAAAAGGCCACATAATATATAAAAGCAGACCTATCAGAATCAGATATGACTTCTCAACAGAGACTCTAAAAGCCAGAAGGGCCTGGGCAGATGTCTTGCAGACCATAAGAGACCACAGATGTCAGCCCAGACTACTATACCTAGCAAAGCTTTCAATCACCATAGTTGGAGAAAACAAGATATTCCATGGCAAAAACAAATTTAAACAATATCTATGCACAAACCCAGTTCTACAGAAGATACAAGAAGAAAAACTAAAACTAAAGGTTAACTACACTCAAGAAAACACAGGATATAAATAACTTCACTGCAGCAAAACCAAAAGAAGACAAGCACACAAACACACTACTACCACCAACATCATAACAAAAGAAACTAACAATCATTAGTAATTAATATATCTCAACATCAATGAGCTCAATTCCCCAATAAAAATACACAGGGTAACAGATGGATACATAAACAGGACCCATCATTCTACTGCATACAAGAAACACACCTCAGCCACAAACTAAAACTTCACCTCAGAGTAAAATGCTGGAAAGAAGTTTTTCCAAACAAATAATCCCAAGAAGAAAGCTGGAGTAGCCATTCTAATATCAAATAAAATAGACTTTCAACCAAAATTAATCAAAAAAGTTGAGGACGGACACTTCCTACTCATCAAAGGAAAAGGCTACCTATACAGAGCATCCCAATTCTGAACATGTATGCCTCAAATACAAAGGCACCCATATTCATAAAAGAAACATTACTAAAGCTTAAATCATAGATGGATCCCAACACATTAATAATGGGAAACATCAACACCCCTCTGTCATCAATGGATAGATCATCAAGACAGAAACTGAACACAGAAATACTGAATCTAACAGATGTCGTGAATCAAATGGACCTAAGAGATATATGTAGAAACTTTAATCCAAACACAAAACAATATATTTTCTTCTCAGCAGCACATGGAACCTTCTGGAAAACTGATGATATAGTCAGTCACAAAGAAAGCCTCAACTGATACAAGAAAATTGAAATAACCCATTGTATTCTATCAGATCATTATGGATTAAAGCTTGACATTATCAACAACATAAATAACAACAAAAACCCATACATATCCATGGAAATTAAACAATTCCTTACTAAATAACCACTGGGTCATGGAAGAAGTAAAGAAAGACTTTCTAAAATTCAGTGAAAATGAAGGCACAACATACCCAAATTTACAGGACACAATGAACGCAGTGCTAAGAGACAAGTTCATAGGACTAAATGCCTTCATAAGGAAATTGGAGAGATACAATACTAGCAAATACGAAGCACACAAGAAAGCTTTAGAAAAAGGAAGCATACATACCAAAAAGGAATAGTCGGCTGGAAAATAGCATACTCAGGACTAAAATCAACAAATTAAAAACAAAGAGAACAATACAAAGAATCAACAAAACCAAGGGCTGGTTCTTTGAGAAAACCAACAAAATAGACAAACCTTAGTATGCAAATCAACAAAATCAGAAATGAAAAGAAGAATGTAGCAACAGACACTGAGGAAATAAAAAAAATCATTAGATCTTTCTTCAAAAGCCTGTACTCCACAAAATTGGAAAATTTAAATGAAATGAACAATTTTCTTGATGTATTCCACTTGACAAAGTTTAGTTAAGGTCAAGGAAATAGAAGCAGTCATTTAAAGTCTCCCAAACACAGAAGGCAGGGCCATATGGTTTCAATGCAGAATTCAACCAGATATTGAAAGAAGAGCTAATACCAATACTACTCAAACTATTCCACATAATAGAAACAGAAGGAACATTGCCAAACTCCTTCTATGAGGCCATAGTCACCCGGAAATTTAAACCCCACAAAGACCTAATGACTAAAGAGAATTTCAGACCAATTTCACTTATAAACTTTGATGTAAAAATACTCACTAAAATACTCACAAAAGCAATCCAAGAACACATCAAAAACATCCACCATGGTCAAGTAGGCGTCATCCCAGGTATGCAGGGATGGTTCAATATACAAAAATCCATCAATGTAGTCCACCATATAAACAAAGTTAAAGAAAATAAAAGCCCACATGATCATCTCATTAGATGCTAGAAAAGCATTCTACAAAATCCAACACCCCTTCATGTTAAAAGTCTTAGAAATATCAGGGATATAAGGCACATACCTAAACACAATAAAGGCAATTTAAAGCAAGTCAATAGCCAACATCAAATTAAATGGAGAGAAACTTAAAGCAATTCCACTGAAATCAGGGATAAGACAAGTCTGCCCACTCTCTCCATATCTGCTCAATATAGTACTTGAAGTCCTAGCTAGAACAATAAAACAACTAAAGAAGATCAAGGGGGTACAACTTGGAAAGGAAAAAGTCGAAGTATCTCTACTTCGTATACTATCATATCATGTATACTACGTATACATAAGTGACCCCAGAAATTCTAGCAGAGAGCTCCTACTGCTGATAAACACCTTCAGCAAAGTGGCTGGATACAAAGTTAACTAAAAACAAACAAACAAACAAACAAACAAATAAATAAATAATTCAGTAGCCCTTCCTATACAAACAACAAATGGGCTGCAAATGAAATTAGGGAAACAATATCTTTCACAATAACCACAAACAACAACAACAAAAACAGAAAGTATGTTGGTGCAACTTTAACCAAGCAGGTGAAGGACTTGAATGAACAAACAAACAAACAAACAAACAAAAAACTTCAAGTCTCTGAAGAAAGAAATTGAAGAAGATATCAGAAGATGGAAACATCTCCCATGCTCATTGATTGCTAGGATTAACATAGCTGTGTATTAGTGGATATTAACCATCTTGTACATATGACAATTCACAGACCCAAAGCAGTTAAGTAACAAGGAGGGTCGAATGGAGGATGCTTAATTCTCACTCAAAAGGGGAAATAGAATAGACAGTGGTAGTGGATGTGGACAGGGAACAGGATAGGAGAAGGAGTGAGGAGGAAATTGAGGGCGAGGGAGAGAAGTGGGGAGAACAGAGGCAGAAGACCAGAGGGCTTGGAGAGTGAAGTGAAACAAAGGGTGAGGGCATCTCTGAACAAGCTGGAGAACTATGACAGGGCCGACTGCTAGGAGGATTTGGGTGTGACTCTAGCTAAGACTCTTAGTAGTAGGCTCGTGGAGACTGAAGAGACTACCTCCTAGTCAGACTGGACTTCTAATGGAAGGAGGGGAGAACCAACTCACCCACCTAATGGAAGGAGGGGAGAACCAACTCACCCACAAAAACTTTATCCCGAAATGTACCCTGCCTACAAGATGTGCAGGGCTAAAGATAGAGCAGAGATTAAGGTAATGTCCAAGAACGCTTGGCCCAACCTGAGACCCACCCTATTGGAGAGGGTCAACCCCTGACACTATTGATGATACTCTGCTATGCTTGCAGATGGGAGCCTAGCATAGTTGTCCTCTGAGAGTCTCTACCCAGCAGCTGCTCAAAACATATGCTGAGACTCACAGCCAAACATTAGGCAGAGCACAGGGCACAGGGAGCCTTGTGAAAGAGTGAATGGAAGGATAGAATGACTAGGAGGGGACAAGAATTCCACAAGAAGACCAACAGAGTCAAATAACCTGGGCCTGGGGCTGGGGGAGGCTTACGGAGACTGAAGCAACAACCAAGAACTGGACCTAGGTCCCCTACATGTATATAGTCAATGGGCAGCCTAGTCTTTAGATGGGTTCCCTAGTAAGGGGAGAAGGAGCTGTCTCTGACATAGACTCTGTGGCCTGGTTTTCAATCAGGACTCCCTGGTGGGGATGGCTTGCTGGGCTTCAGTGGAAGAGGATGTGCTCAGTCCTGATGCAACTTCATATATTGGGGTAGGTTGGGGGGAGCTGTTTCCTTTTCTGAGAAGTAGGGGATGGTATGAGGGGGAAGAGGGAGGGAGGGTAAGAGTGGGAGAAGAGAAGGGAGATGTAATATGATTGGGATGTAAAGTGAATTTAAAAAATATTTTAAAACTACAGAAATAATTGAAAAATAAGCAGTAGGCTTCACAAAAAATGCCGAAATAGAAATGCAGAAAAATATGGAAGTCCAGCAAATAAATGAATGCACTGAAGAGAGACAAAAATAAACTGAGTTATATCTAAATTTTCTGAAAAAGAAAATAATGAGCTATCCAAATTATCAGTTCAGAATAAACCAATGGACCATTAACCAAGCCAAAGGGAAGAGCTGAGTCTCAGAGAACCCAGATATCTACCCAAGGAGTTGGACACCATGGCCCATGCTAGGACCTGGTAAGTCTTCTAATGGAACTGGCCTGCTCTTAAGATACTAGGAACTGGCCTGCTCTTAAGATACCACATTGATTACCAGAAACTGTATGCACAACATAGCCTTCATCTCACAGGGAATAAGATAGGTGATTCTCGAGGCATACTTGACCAACCCTAGCTTGGAAACATGGCTTCCGCAGTAGCAAAGAGCATACCATGCTGTGGAAACGATTTCATGAAGTTGTTACAGAACAAAAGACGGTTATGAATCAAAGCATGCTTTACATATTGGCTCATGGCTTAGAGGGTAATTAGCAAGTCTCTTCTCTAGGCCTTAGATGGTACCTCTTGCATTCTTTGAGGGGTTCATTGAAGCTGCTGCTTTGATAATAGTACAACACAAAAGGCTTTGGCTCATATAAAGATGTTAGGTAAGACACAGGGGTGGGTAATGGATGGCAAATAGACTAAAGATAAACTAAGATAATCTGGATCTGGATCTGCAACATTCCAACTCTTCACAGTCATGAAGTTCTAATCCACTGAGTCTGTAGAACCTTTAGAATAGGTGTATATTTTTCTAGGCACTTTAGTTTACAAATAAATGTTATGATATATTGTTTTCCTTTACTAGTAGGGGATTTCTGATTTCTTTCATATGTCTACAAAGGAGAGCCAATGTTCTGGGAAGGGAACACATGGGCTTCATACACATTTCCTTTAGTTATACTTAAGTATGGTTTTAAAATACTTAAAACTGTAATAATGCAAAATGTGTATTGGAGGGAGAAAAAGACCCTCTAATTTCAGGAGTGAAGAGGGAGTTCAAAAGCAAAGCAAGCATGAGTGTAATGTAATGCTAAGGGTCTTCACAGCAGGAAAAACAGCTCTAAAAGTAGATTGAAATAAGAAATTAAGGTAGGTCTCCTGCTGAGCCCAAGATCCACGGTAGGAGACCTACCTTAATTTCTTATTTCAATCTATTTTTAGAGCTGTTTTTTCCTGCTGCGAGGACTCTTACATGACAGGAGCCTACCACAAAAGGCCTCTGAAAGACTCTACCTAGCAGTGTATCAATGCAGATGCTGAGACTCATAACCAAACCTTTGGCAGAGTGCAGGGGATCATATGATAAAAGGGGGAGTTAATATGACTGGGAGAGGACAGGAGCTCCACAAGGACAAAATATATCAGGGCATGACCTTGTTAGCTTCTTCCTTGGAAAAGAGCAACACCGCTTGCCATCTCTGCTGTTCCCTGAGTCATTTCAGCACTAAAAGTTCTGTCTTATCTAGAATTTTTATGGGACTCTGTTTCTATTCATTTTTTGTATATTGACTCTTTTTATATTTTATATTATATTTTCAAAAGGTTTTTTTTTTTGTGTGTGTGTGTGTGTGTGTGTGTGTGTGTGTGTGTGTGTATGATTTACGTAGCTATCTGGGAAGGCAGAGGGGAATCCTGGGAACTCAAAGCTGGCTGAGACAGAGACAAGCAACGGAAAGACCATCCCAAACAAGGTGTAAGAGACAGGAACCTGAACTTGTTTCTTGATCTTCATATGTGCACTCCACCAAGCATGTGTTCCACCCCCATACATGCCCCATCCTCACACATTCAAGGACACATATGTGCACAAACACGGATGAGTTAAAAAGCCAGCCTTTTTTAAAATTTTTATTTTATTTATTTATTTTTGGACTTATCTTTAACTTGTTCACATCTGCAAAGAACCTACTTACATACAAGACCATATTTATAGGTGCCAGGGGTCACAACTTCCTGGAGGTTACACTCAGCTCATGATAATGCCATGGATACAAAAGGTCACACAGAGGAGTGTAGTCACTGCAACCAAAAAGCAAATGTAAGATCTCTAACTGACCCACCACATAGGAGGGAACCAAACCCTGACACTATTAATGACATTCTGCTGTGCTTGCTGATGGGAGCCGAGCATAACTGTCCTCTGAGAGGCTCCACTGAGCAGCAGATAGAAACAGATGCTGAGAACTATGGCCAAACATTAGGCAGATCTTGGGGAGTCTTGTAGAAGTGTTGGAGGAAGGCTAGAAGGACCTGGAGGGGACAAGATCCCCACAAGAAGACCAACAGAGTCAACTAACCCAGGCCCATGGGGCTCACAGAGACTGAAGCACCAGCCAAGGAACATGCATGGACTGGAATTAGGCCCCGAACATATATGTAACCATGGGCAGCTTGGTTTTCCTATAATGTGGAGCAGGGGCTGTCTCTGACATGGGCTCTGTTGCTTACTTTTGGATCACTTCCCCCTAACTGGCCTCAGTGGAAAAGGAAGAGCTTAGGCCTGATGGGATTTGATTGATTTGATTGGTACAGGGAGGCTCCCCTTTTCTGGAAAAAAAAAAAAAAGGATGAGTGGAAAAAAGTAGAAGAAGGTGGAAGGGTGGAAACTAGAGGAGAGGAGGGAGTTTATGGTAGGAATATAAAGTGAATAAATAAATTTAATAAAAAATTATAAGCAACAAAAAAAGATCTTGCACTAGAAAAATCTCCATGTATGATTCCAAACAAAACATAGATACAAACACATACACATATTCGAAAGATTAGCTCATAGAGAAATGAGATATCACTAGATAAGGAACAAGAATTTGAAGAAAAAAACACTCAAGGAGTCAAGATTATGAAAATACTTTATGACAGCAGATTGAAAGAAAGACACAGAAATTAAGGTCAGAAATGGATGGGGAATAATGTGGCCTTGAGTTAGACATGCCTAAATGACAAATCTGTGTGGTGATCTATGCGAGCACTGTGTGTCATCACCGGAATGAGGGAGTAAAAACATAAGATCAACGAGGGTGTAGAATGCTTAAAAGAAGAGACAATGAGCAATATCCACACTGATTTCAGGGAGAGTTGTTGTTGCAAGTGATTTGAGTTTTAAGTAAATTTAAAGAATTTGTAACTTTTCATAGAAGGATTAAAAGTCCTATTTATATATTTGTTTATTTCAGTTATATAGAGAAATATCTCAAAATCTGTTCTGAATATTTGCTTGAATAGCTCCTCTAATAATATACCACTTACACTTGAAAGATTTAATTATAACATTTTTTATCAAATTATTATTAATAAAATAAAACTAGAAATGAAGTCATTTGTAAGAAGGAATTATGTTAAAGTATTCATTAGATACTATATGTGCATTGGAATTAATGAGTAAAGATGCATATTTATTTGAATACTTGTCCACAGCATATCTATGTGTCTAAGTTAAAGAAATTGTTTCCTGCAGCCAGAGAGGGTAGATCAGCTGTTAAGAGCTGAGGAACCCCATTTAATTCCCCACACAGTCATGTGGCTCCCTACCATCCAGTCCCAGAGGCTCTGATACCCTCTTCTCTCCTTTGTGGCTTCTCCATCACTTACACTAACTGGGCATGCACATGGCATACAGACAGACATCCAGCAAAATCACCAAATACATAAAATTAAAGTAAATAAATATTTTTTAAAAATAAATTGTTTACTATGGCAGGAAATATATTTCAGTGGTAGAGTGCTTGCCTGGCATGTATGAAGCCCTTGGCATCAGATCTCAGCACTAGAAAAAATAAAGTTTATTAATCATGTGTTCAACATTTACTAAAAAGAAATATGTTCAATATTTACTAAAAATATGTGTTAAAAAGTTTCTGGAGGCTTGGGTAGGAAGATATCCCCATTTTCCATTCACATTGGAATTGTGAGTGCTTTCTTAAAAATTTCTAATTCTTTTAATTTTGTTTTGATCATATGTCTTCACATTTCTACAATGAAATGTATTGCTTTTAATTTTTAATATTGTTAACTGAGTGGAAAAGGTTTGCTATCTACTGCTTAAACCTCACAGTCAACATGATGCCAACCTGACCCATGGTCGTCCATCACTCACCCTAACAGAGCACTCAGCCTCCATCTCACACAACATGAACATCAGTGTTAATATTCTCTGAAGTTAAAATTCTGTCCTTACAGTGTGAGTCTTCATCTAGAAGGCACATAAGAATTTGACAAACATTTGTTATTTCCCAATGCAGACCTGGAGATTTATGTCCTGCCTGTCCTGAGAGTCCTCAGAACTGGGTTTGCTGTCTCTTCAGGCAGCAAGCCACTGGCCATTTATCTATCAGCTCGTAACATTTCTTTCTCTCTTTTTGCTTTTCTTTTTTTTTCTTTTTTCCTCCTTTCCTTTCGTTTCCTTTCCTTTTTCCTTTCCTTTCATTTCCTTTTGTTTCCTTTCCCTTTTCCCTTTCCTTCCCTTTCCTTTCCTTTTTCGTTTCCTTTCCTTTTCTTTCCTTTCCTTTTTTCTTTCATTTCCTTTTCTTTTTCCTTTTTCCTTTTCTTTCTGTGGCCAGGTGTCTCTGAGGACAAAAGTAGAGGCAGGAATTGGGGGGTGGGGGTGGGTGGAGGGTGAGGATGAGAGTGGGGGTGAAAATATGGGGTGGTAAGGAGTAGGAGGTGGGGAGGAGGCTCTGAGACCAACTGCAGGGAAGCAGATCAACTTTATTAAGGGTGATGGGAATATACAGAACTTTGATGAGTGGTGAGGGAATCTCAGGTGGCCAAAGGCTATTATCTGAGGAACTACAGTACTGGGATACTGTCTTAGCATAGGGAGGAATTTCAATAACCTCAGGTCCTTGCTGAACAGATTCTTACAAGAAGAAAGTGAGTGGTACCTGTAATTACTCTAAGTACTACATGACATTCCTCAGGTAGACAGTGTTGGGTCTGGGATCCCCACAGGGAAAGAAGCTAAAAAATGGAGTCTGCCATTTCACAGGAAGTTCAGGGCTTTTCAAGTGATGTCAAACTTGGACTTTAGCAGCAGCATTTCCCAACACATGAGTGCTGTGACTAAAAGCAAGAACAGTGTTAAAAAGAAGGCTTCAGTCTTCCAACTGAAACAAGGAAAAGCTAAACTGATATATTGTCTAACGCAAAATCTACAGCATTTTTGAAAGGCCACAGAAGACTATTCAACAATTGGAATTAGCTTGGCTACTTACAGGTAATAGCAATACTTTCAATTTCATGTGCTTAATGCCCTCTAACTTAGTTATCCCACATTTCCACTGTAATCATCTCCAAAATTAGCCTCGAAGAGAACACAAGCTTCCTCTCCAAATATAGCCTCCTCCACCACCAAAATAGCAACTTTTTTCTTTCCTAAATTTTTTGGTCATAATCAAAAAAAGGAGAATATAGTAAAATTCTTCCCCATGAAGGACATGCTGGGCCTAATTCAAATCCCACTGGGAAAATAACAAATTGTTACAGATGTGTAGCTGGCAGGTTTTAACCTATTAATAGTTCATAGGCCACCATTTCTTCAGCTCTAGAATGAAGTTTGGTTAACTGTGTGGACTTCTCTAGAAGCCAGCTGCTGGGCATGAGGCTGTTGGTTTATTTCCTCTGTGTGTTTTCATTGGCACAGATCTGAAGATAAAACCAATCTTGTGATACAAAGCTATCACAATAAGGAAAGCACGCTTAGAAAACCAAATTTGAAAGTAGAATACTAGATGGGAGAATTCTAAACATTAGTGGGGGTAACGGAATTATAAATATTTACTATCAACATTTATAAACACAGAAACAGAGTAGGAGAACAATGTTACCAGATAACACATATGTTGGATGACCAGCTCATTCTAAAAATGTCAGGTGTCGCCAGAAAGCAGTATGTACAGAGTAAAGCTTTACAGAGCCTTTCCATGATAGAAAACTAAGAGCATAAACGAGACCTCATGCAGAATAAATGTTCAGATACAGTACCCTTTAATACGATCAAAGGGGGAACTTTATACTGAAGCTAGCAGAAAATATATTCAAGAAAAAAAACTGTAGCTTTTGGACTTAAGAAAACTTTGGAAAGGGCTTCTGAGAGTAATCTTACTGTACCACATTCACAATAGCCATGCTTCCCCTAGTCCTCTGCCCCAGCCTGAGTGTAGCTTTTTTCTTGTTTAAGATGGGCATGGTTGCACTCATCTCTGTGGAATGTAATGTCTGAAAGTGTACTTTACAGTGCTAGACCTATGATAAAAGGTCATAGAATCATTCCTAGAAACACACCAGAGTTTTAAATGTAGTTTTCCTTGAGTTTGTTTGTTTGCTTTGATTTCAGAGAATAATTTAATGAGTGTCACAGTCAGCATTCTTCTCTCTTTCTATGGACAAGTCATGTAATGCACAGATCATTTGAAGTATCATGATATGTGTGTTAAATACTTTGAAATTAGAAACATATTTGTTTTAGTTTATTGTCACTGTGGCTGAACATAGAAGAGAACAAGGTAAAGGAGAAAAAACTTAGTTTTTAATGTGGCTTAAGAGAATATTTTCACCCATCATCTGCTTGCATGAGTCTTGGCTTGGTGACGTAGAACATGCTGATTGCAGGAGCTCATGGGAAAGGAAGCTATTTACTTCACGGTGGGCAAGAATCAGGGTGAAGACAGGACTGGGAAGTAGGTGTAGCCTACAGAGATATGTCCCTCCTGATCTGGTTCCTCCAATTAGGTCCCACCTCCTGACGTTTCCACAGTCTCTCCAAATATCACCTCTAACTATGTACCAACTATCCAACACTCCTTGAGCCTAGGAAGGGCATTTCATTTTTAAAATATAGCATTGCACCTCAAAGGCCCATAGCCACTTACGGTGTCCATCTTCAGGAATCCCCAAAGTCTTAATAGTTCTAACATTGATCAAATGTCCAAGTTCAGCCACCCCTGAGGCTCTTTGCTGTAAGGCCCTGTAAAAACATCAAAGACAAATTACATACTTCAGTATTTGATGACACACAGAAAACATTCCAGTTCCAAGATGAAGGAACAAGACAATAGCAAAGAAGGATTGCACCACACCAAGGCTGAAATGCAGGGAGACAAACATTAAATCCTGTGCCTACACGTCCTGTAGCTGAGTCTGGCAGTGTCATGACATGAGCTGCAATGGGCTTGGCCAGCCCCACCCCTAAGACTTTGCCATTTGTTCTCCATATGTCCTCTGTCTTGGAGTGTCTCCACTCATTGTCTACAGCTTTTCTTGGCAAGCATTTTATGTTCCTGGCATCTCCACTACAGCGTAAGCTTCAGCTTCACAGCTTCACACATTGCTGTCAAGGGCTACCTCCAAGGACTCCAACCCCCCATTACACATTGTCTGGCCTCCCAGGCCTTCTGTTGAAATGTGGCTAGAAAGCTGTATGTAACTCTACAAGGCCACATGAGCTTCATGTGGGCCAGGCCAACGTCTGCTGCCAGCTTGACCAGTAGTTACTTGCCTTGTACTATGACTAAAGCTGCCTCTAGATACCTTAGCAGCTGACTATGGTAAAAAGATTCATAGAGAAGTGATCAACTTGACATCACTGGTATACAGCGTGACTTGAAAGCACACTCTTCTCAGAGGAAATACCTTCCAATGAAGCTCCTCTTTCATCCCCTCAACCAGCAATTGGCAGGGTGTGGCCACTTCCAGAGGTGCTTTCAAAGTATGTTTTGTTTTCTTATTGTCCAAATAAAGAGAGTTTGGACAGCAGTGATATCTTTAGAATCCAAGGAGTCTTTTGTCCCACGTTTCCCTCAGCCTTTCTAAGCAAACTGAAAAATATAAAAGCCTTTCTGCTCTGGCCACCCCAGTTCTTAGTATAAACATCACAATAATATCGCATTTTCAGTGCAAATGATGGAATTTCTTGACATTTTCCTCACCAGGTTAATTAGTCTATTGTCTTCAAACTCATCCTTCCAAAAAGTCTCAGGTCAGAGACAAAAGTAAACAAGTTACTTGTGAATACATATAATTCACAATATAACATATTTACATAACAGATTATGTAAAGTGCAAATGTCAATAAAGTTTTCATTCTACCCAAAACCTTGTGGACTGGGGCATCACAGTTTATCCTGCTACAAGATCTTGAAGATCTTCTAGTTTTTGTTACTCCTAAAAGGATCATGCATTACTCTCCATTTAAAGTATTTTTAGATTTTCTCCAGCCCACATCTTCCAATTTTTATAATTTCTTCAACAAACTTGTTTGAAAGGTTTAAGAAACAGGACTTTATGTTGAATAACAACAATGACCCTTTTCTGATTGCAATTTTAGGTTACCTGCTTTTGTAGTGCTCTGAAGAAATACGTTACATAAAAACTTAATGGGGTATCAGTTTCAGAAAAGACCTCAGGCCCAGACTTTTTGGATCTGTTTCTGTCCTTGTGGAGTTCCTGTCCTTTCCAGGTCTTACTATCTCCCACTTCTTTCATAAGGTTCCCTGCACTCTGCCCAGAGTTTGCCAATGAGTCTCCGAATCTGCCTCTACACCCTTCAGGGTAGAGCCTTTCAGAGGTCCTCTGTGGTAGGTTCCTGTCCTGTTCCCTGTTTTCTCCCTCCTCCGATGTCCATCCTCTACCTTTCTGAATAGGGATTGAACATCTTAGCCAGAGTCCTCCTTTCTGATTAGCTTCCTTAGGTGTACAGATTTTAGTTTGTTTATCCTATATTATATACCTAATATCCACTTATAAGTGAGTATATACTCTGTGTCTTTCTGCTTCTGGGATAGCTCACTCAGGATGATATTTTCCAGTTCCCACCATTTACCTGCAAATTTCATGATTTCCTTGTTTTGTTTTTTTTTTTTTGTTTGTTTGTTTTTGTTTTTGTTTTTTTTTTTTTTTTAGCTGAGTAATATTCCATTGTGTAGATGTACCACAATTTTTGTATCCATTCCTCAACTGAGGGACATGGAGATGGCCTGGAACCTCTGCACAGAAGTAGCCTATGGCAGCTCAGTATCCAAGTGGGCTCCATACTAATGGGAACAGGGACTGTCTTTGACATGAACTGATTGGCCTGCTCTTTGATCACCTCCTCCTGAAGGGGGAGCAGCCTTGCCAGGCCTCAGAAGAAGATAATGCAGCCACTCCTGATGAGACCTGATAGACCAGGATCAGAGAGAAGGGGAGGAGGACCTCCCTTTTCAGTGGACTGGGAGAGGGACACCAGTGGGGAAGAAAGAGGGCGAGATTGGGAGAGGAGGAGGGAGGGAGGTTCAGGAAAGATACAAAATGAAATTACAAAATAAACTGTAATTAATAAAAAATTTAAAAAGAAAAAAACTTAATGGGGAAATGATTTATTGAGAGTTTTTGTTTGGTTTTGCAAGTTTTGTTTTGTTTTTCGAGATAGGCTTTTCTATGTAACAGCACTTGCCGTCCTGGAATTCACTCTGTAGACCAAGCAGGGCTCTGACTCACAGATCACCCTGTCTTTGCCTGTTGAATGTTGGGATTAAAGGTATGTACAGCCACTGCTGGCTGATGCTTTAATGGGCGTTACCCATGGTTGCCCGGCCCCATGTGCTTGGGCAGAAAATCATGTTACCAGCGGTATGTGGAGCAAAACATTCTTTCTATTGAACAGATGGACGCAGAGAGTGAGGAAGGAACTGAGAGGCATGTATGACATCCAAATCACATCCCCACTGACTAGCTTCTTCCAACTTTGCTCCTTTGTCTAAAGTTTCCAGAACATCTCTGAATATACAACAACCGAATCTAGTAGCAAACATGTGAGCCTTTGGGAGTCATTTCTTCTTCAAACCAAAGCTACATAGTAAATATTTTGCTTTGCTCCATAAAATTGAGAACTAGATACAGTGCAGAATGGCAAATTTGACATAAATCAGCAATTGGGGCACATGGAATCTTGGCTTAGGCTCTTATGTCTGATTTGGAAGACTAATCCCTCCCATTTAATTTTTTTTTAATTTTTTTACATTAATTACATTTTATTTGCTTTGTATCCCAGCTGTAACCTCCTCCCTCAATCCCTCCCAATCCCACCTTCTCTCCCTCATCTCCTCCCATGCCCCTCTCCAAGTTCACTGATAAGGGAGGTCCAACTCCCCTTCCACCGGACCCAAGCCTATCAGGTCTCTTCTGGACTGACTGCAATGTCCTCCTTTGTGTCCTGGCAAAGCTGCTCCTCCCTCAAAGGGGGTGGTCAGAGACAGTCCCTGTTACCCTTACTAGGGAACCCACTTGGTACTGAGCTGCCATGGGCTATATCTGAGCAGGGATTTTAGGTCATATCCATGAATATACCTTGGTTGGAGTATCAGTCTCAGAAAATACCTCTGAGTCTGGATATTTTGGTCCTGTTGCTATCCTTGTGGAGCTCCTGTACTCTCCAGGTCTTACTACCTACCTCTTCTTTCATATGATTCCCTGCACTCTGCCCACAGTTTGGCTATGACTCTCAGCATCTGCTTTGATTCCCTGCTGGGTGGAGTCTTTCAGAGGCCCTTATTGGTAGGCTCCTGTCCTGTTTCTTGTTTTCTCCTTCTTCCAATGTCCTTCCCCTTTGTCTTTCTAAGTAAGGATTGATCCTCTTACCCTGGGTCCTCCTTCTTGTTTAGCTTTTTTTTGGAGTACAGATTTTAGTATGTTTAATTATTGAGCAATTTGTTTAAATTTAGAAATCATAGCTTTACTTATAAAGAGAAATCTATTAAATATTAGTTATTACATTTAGTTTAGGGTGTATGTCAATGACAACATTAACTTCATATGTTTTAGGTTGTTGTAACAAAAAAGCTGAAAGAAAAGATTAGGGGAGAATATTTATTTTAGCTCAGGATTCCTGTAGTTTTAGTTCATGATTGTTTGCCACCACCATCACACAGACAAAACATGATGGCAACAGGAGAATGCCAGGAAGGATGATTCCCACCTCATGAGGGACAGTAACGAAAACATTGAGGATCATATGTAACCTTTATCATGTTCTTTTAGCTATGTTGCATCTTCTAATATTCCCACAGCATCCCAAAATGGTACCACCAGGCAAGACCAACACTCAACATATAAGCCTATGGAGACCATTTCATATGAGTGGCCATGATAGTGTCCATAAGAGTGACCATGATAGCTGGACTAGTGGTTTCACCTTGGCTGGTGCAGAGTTGAATATTTATAATAAAAATAACCAAATAGTCCAAGGGGAAGGTTTGAAATGACTCTTGAAAATGCACCCCTCCCCAGCAACTGCCTTTCTTTCACTGGTCCCCATTTCATTGAGGTTTTATCTCTTTATAATACCCAGGGCAAGAACCAAGTTTTCAACACATGAGATCCAACATGCAGAAAAACAAATATGCATGTGAACACACAAATATTCCTTACCGGTAGGAATGAGTAGTGAAGGGGTTGTAATCCAACTGTTCTAATCAATGAGGTTCCTGTTTTTCTCAGTCCTGCAAGCATAGGAAAACAGTGGCTTATGAAGATAAAAAGGGACTTCCCACATGTCAGCCTCAGTTGTTGAAGGTTATTTTTATTTTTATTTTTGCACATAAGTTCTATCATAGTGTTTGTCATGCTATGTGCAGGCCTGAACTGTCTTCTTGAAGGAATGCTAGCCAACTCAGGCCTTGCCCTTCCGCTATTTCCTCTGCCTTTCTAAAAACAGATTACATTCCTAAAGCTAGCCACCAAGATCTATTCCCTTATTTGATCTCTCTCTCCTGAAGCTGACTACCAAGGTCCAGCTATCAAAACATTGAAGGCCTGCAATCAAAAGGCCCCCTTTGGCTCACCTAATTAACCTAGCCTCCTAAATTTAAATACATCACCCTAAAACAGGGTTTCCCTTTTTATCTTCATAAACTGCCATTTTCTTATGGGCCATGTCTACCCAGAGGCAGTTCTTTGTTACTCCAGGACAAATAACCCTCCTCCCTCTCCCTTGCTCCCTTTCCCTTTTCCCTGGTCCTCTACCTCCTGTCTTTGTCTCTTACTCCCTGCCTTCTGTCCCTCTGGGGCAAATAATCTCCTTTGTGCTGAGAATTTGGTCTATGAGTGTCTTGTTCTGAATACTGGTTTCTTTACTCCTGAACGCCAAAGTTTAATAAGTCAGTCTTGACATATGTAATAATTGTATAATATATGAGACACTGAACAAATGATGATTATATGATTGGGTAATAAAAACTAAGAAAAAAATCTGCCTTTCTTTTGTTAGTAGGGGTAAAAAAAAATTGTAAAGTGTGTGTGTGTGTGTGTGTGTGTGTGTGTGTGTGTGTTATGTCTAGGGATGAAGTAAAAGTTCAGCTAGTAAGGTGCTTTCTATATGTTGTAAAATTTCCTCTGAAATTGAAACATTCCATCTTTCAGTGAAATTCTTCAATATAAACAACACAAAATATCTTCAGGAATTCCCTGAAACTGACCAGATTTACCAGATTCCCTACCAGAGAAAATAAAAGCTGACCATCCCTCTGGGATGATGTAAAGCAGAGCTATGCAAAAGACTTTTAGAGAAGCTGACCTGCAGAGAAGACTCTCAGGGGAGTGAAGCAGCAAAGGAGACTCTACCCCCAACAACTTCCTTGAAGAAGCAGGAACCAGCGAGCTTCCCCGAACAGATTTACACCAACTGAAGCAGCAGGAAAGGACAGTTGCCAACCTGTTGCAGACTCTTCACTATGTTCCAGGTTTTCCAGTTTTGTCACCCATGCTGAGATGGGCTTTGGTGATTCAGCTGTCTCTGACTCATTTCTGCTCCTGTGAGTAACCCCAATAAAACTCATTGATTTACCAAGTTGGACTTTAGTGTTACCCATACTTTGGTCTGTCATGGGCCCTATCTAGAGAGTAGTCATGTGTGCTACTTCTCTCCAAGGAAAGTTTTGTCATAGAACACTGCAGCAGAATGAGGGCCTGAGTTTGATTCCCAAAACTCATGTTTAAAAAAGATGGAGGAAAATAGGAAAGAGGTGGAGAAGGAGGAGGTTGAGGAAGAGGAGGAGAAGCAGCAGCAACAGCAGCAGCAGCAGCCTAATATAATCACAGCATAGGGGAGGTGGAGACAGTTGGCTTCCTGAGGCTATCCAATCTATGCTATTTGGTAAGTTTCAGGCTAGTGAAAGACCTTATTTCAAAAATACAATATGGATGAAAGCTGGAAAGCAAAAGGCAAGGTTTTCCTCTCTACTTTACGTGTGCATGAACACACACTCACGTACACATGCATACAGACACACATGCGCGCACACACACATCATGTTGAAAACTCTAAAGGAATACTTAGCATCATATGTTCTTTGAAAAATCTATCTCACATTATCTTTTCACATCCAAATGAGAATACAGAATTGCAGAGCTTTACCTAAGATCTTTAGGTAATGGCTTAGTTGAGTTTCCTCTCAAAGGAAGCAATTTTTTTTTAGCTTTAATTTGTTATAATTTATTCACTTTACATTCCCATTGTAGCCCTCTCCCTAGTCTCCTTCCAGTCCCATCATTTCTCCCTCTCTGCCCCCCATTTCTGTACCGTAGTCCTCAGAAAGGAAGAGTCCTCCTTCCCTACCATCTGACCCCAGTCTATCAAGTCTCATTAAGCCAGACCTGAAGATACCTGATAAAACAGGGCCAGACGAAAGGGGAGGAGGTCCTCCCCAATCTGTGGACTTGGAAAGGGGCAGGGAGAAGCTGAGGGAGGGAGGGTGGGATTGGAAGGGAATAAGGGAGCAGGATACAGCTGGGATACAGAATTAATAAAATGTAACTAATAATAACAAACAATAAAAATAAAAAAAGACTGCATCCTCTTCCTCTGTGGCCTGGCAAGACCTCCACACCAGGGGGAAGTGATCAAAGAGCTGTCAACAGAGTCCATGTCAAAATCCCCTTAGTAGAGAACCCACAGGGAGACTGACCTACCTATTGGCTACATCTGAGCAAGGGGTCTAGGTCCTCTTCATGCACGATTTTTGTTTCATGAATCAGTCTCTTCAGGCCCTCTTGGGTCTAGATTTGTTGGCTCTGTTGGTCTTATGGAGCTCTTGTCTGCTCTTGGTTCTTCTATTCCCCCACTCTTCCCTACAACTCCCTGTGCTCTCCCCAAAGTTTGACAGTGAGTCTTAGCTTCTGCTTCAATCCCCTTTTGGGTAGAGTCTTTCAGTATTGTTGTATATTAGAGTTCTAAGTTTGATCATTTTACAGGAATACTTTATGAAAACATCCATGTTCTTAACAAACTGACAATGAAGTACTTATACAAAGGCATGAGAGAAAGTACATATGAGGGTAGGTCAGTTGAGCAGAACCTGACTAATAGGCACTGGTTTGATCCCCAGCACTGAAAATGGGCTTTTGCTCTGACTATTAGGTGGGAAGTCTAAGAGAAGAGAAGCGGCAGGTCCAGAGAATTTTGCTTAGTCCTTCACTGAAAGTGGCCTCATCTAGGATGGTATCAGGAGTAGCAGAAAGGAAAAAGGTACAGATTTGTAATATCTCAAAACTTTCTGAGTGTCAGATAGGAGGTAAGATAAGGAAAGGAGAAATAGAGAAACATCTTGGGTTAGCAATGGTACCATTTACAAGGTCTCCGATGGGCATTACTATAGACATGTAGGGCTAGTCTCTGAGAAGAATGGGATTGACCTGTAAGAAAACACACTGATAGTAATGAAGAGCAAGAGATCTCAAGAATATATGCCTAGGAGTGGTATAGTTGGATCTTGAGGAATCGCTACTCCAAATTGTCTGAGAAAGAACCAGATTGATTTCCAAAATGGTTGTACAAGATTTCATTCCCACCAGCAGTGGAGGAGGGTTCCCCTTTTTCCACAACCTCTCCAGTATGTGTTGTCACTTGAGTTTTT
This sequence comes from Psammomys obesus, assembly GCF_907164565.1. NCBI lineage: Eukaryota > Metazoa > Chordata > Mammalia > Rodentia > Muridae > Psammomys > Psammomys obesus. The sequence continues at coordinate 1,283,980 of NW_026596089.1, read as the reverse complement.
GATCTTAGCCATTCGGATAGGTGTAAGGTGAAATCTCCGGGCCGTTTTGATTTGCATTTCCCTGATGACTAAGGATGTTGAGCATTTCTTTAAGTGTTTTTTTGGCCATTCGATATTCCTCTGTTGAAAATTATCTGGTTAGCTCTGTACCCCAAATAATCCAAATAATTGGATTATTTGATATGCTGCTGTTTAACTTCTTGAGTTCTTTATATATACTGGATATTAGCCCTCTGTCAGAGGGGTTGGTGAAGATCCTTTCCCAATCTGTAGGCAGTCATTTTGTTCTGGTGACAGTTTCCTCTGCTTTACAGAAGCTTTTCAATTTCATGAGGTCCCATTTATTGATTTTTGCTCTTAGAGCCTATGCTGTTGGTGTTCTGTTCAGGAAGTTGTCTCCTGTGCCAATGAGTTCAAGGCTCTTCCCACTTTTTCTTCTAACAGGTTTAGTGTGTCTGGTTTTATATTGAGGCTTTTGATTCACTTGGACTTTAGTTTTGTGCAGGGTGATAAGTCTACCACTCCTAGGCATATATCCAAAAGATGCACAAGTACACAATAAGGACATTTGCTTAACAATGTTTGTAGCAGCTTTTTTGTAATAGCCAGAAGCTGGAAACAACCCAGATGCCCCTCATCTGAAGAATGGATACAGAAATTGTGGTACATCTACACAATGGAATACTACTCAGCAATTAAAAAGAAGGAAATCATGAACTTTGCAGGTAAATGGTGGGAACTGGAAAATATCATCTTGAGTGAGCTATCCCAGAAGCAGAAAGATGCACAAGGTATATACTCACTCATAAGTGGATAGTAGACATACAATATAGGGTACACATGCTAAAATCTGAACACTTAAAGAAACTAATCAAGAAAGAGGACCTGGCTAAATGTGCAAACCGTATACAGAAAGGCAAAGAGGATGGACATCAGAAGAAAGAGAAAACAGGGAACAGTACAGGAACCTGACATAGAGGGCCTCTGAAAGGCTCTACCCTTCAGGGTATCAAAGCAAATGCTGAGACTTATGGCCAACCTTTGGGCAGAAGGCAGGGGATTTCGTGAAAGAAGTAGGAAATAATAAGACCTGGAGAGGACAGGAGCTCCACAAGGAGAGCAACAGAACCAAAAAATCTGGCCACAGGGGTGGCCAGATTTTTTCTGAGACTGATACTCCAACCAAGGACCATTTGATGGAGATAAACTAGAACCCCTGCACAGATGTTGCCCATGACAGTTCAGTGTCCAGGTGGCTTCCATAGTAATGGGAACAGGGACTGTCTCTGACATGAACTGATTGGCCTGCTCTTTGATCACCTCCCCCTGAGGGGAAACAACCTTACCAGGCCACAGAGGAAGACAGTGCAGCTACTCCTGATGAGACCTGATAGACTAAGATCAGAAGGAAGGAGAGGAGGACCTCCCCTATCAGTGGACTTGGGGAGGGACATTCGTGGAGAAGGGGAAGAGTTGGTGGATTGGGAGGGGAGGAGAGAGGGGGCCACAGGGGATACAAAGTGAATAAAGTGTAATTAATAAAAAATAAAATAAAAAATGAAAAAAAGAGATCTCAAGAAGAGAGAAAATGGGACTGAGCATGCATATCAAGGGGTTTTCCTTTTACAAGAACAGGGCATTCTCAATGCTTTGGTGCAGGCAGAGTTGCATGGTCAATCCTAATACTTATGTTGATATTGTAACCACAAACACTTTGTAATGTGACTGTGTTTAGAGAGAAAGATCTTCAAAGAGGTGATAAATGATGCCACGTGGAGTGGGTGGAAGTTATATTCAGTTTGACCATTGATGTTACAGAAAAATATTTCCAGGCTTGGAAAGATGGCTTAGTGGCTAAGAGTACTGACTTTCTACTCTTGTAGAGAACCTAGGTTCATTTCCTGGAACCCACATGGTAATCACAACCACCCTGCAACTCCAGTTGAAGGGAACCAGTGTCATCATTTGGCTTCTGTGGGCACCAGGCATATACATGATACCAGTACACACATGCAGGCACTCACATGTAAACATAAAACAAACCTTTATTTTGTAATTAAAAAAATGATAACCAACCACAAATGCACAGAGAAGGCAACATATAGAGACACAAAGGAGCTGTCTATCTGCCAAGAGCACATCTTCGGAAGACATCATACCCACTAACGACTTTACCTTGGACTTGTGGCTTGAGGAATGGGGGAACACAGTTCCTTGTTGTCTAAACATCCAGTCGTGTGCTGTCTAAGACACCCAGTTGTGATGCTTTGTTGTGATAGCCCTAGAAAGCTGTGACCTGCTGTAGTAGAATGAGAACAAACGTGAAGACATATCCAGGCCAGTGGACAAACTCAATGACAGGTAGTTAGAAGAGTGTCTACTCTCTGTAAAATATGAGGTCAGATCATCAGTTGAAACTACAGATGAGAGAGGTACTGGAAGAGGGCAGAAGAGAGGAGCCCCAATGGGTTGGCATGGAGAGGAGTACATGGCTAGATGGGCATGGATGGAAGAAAGCAGCTCCGATGAGAGAATAAGCAAGTATTTATGGAATTATGGATGGGAAGTAGCTCAAATAGAAATTATTATTAGTCCAGATGGCATGGGATGGGTGTTTAACTGGTAAGGGGATCTTAGGAGGTAATATCTGCTATGCTCCAGGTTAAATAAGGCTATGTTAAAATAAAAAAAAAATCAAACAAATAAAAAAAGAAAAGAAAATAAGGATTAGAGAGCTTTTGAAAGTTGAAGGAGGCAGGATGTTGAACAGTTGTTAACCATACCTGCATATCTTCAGAAAGTCAGTGAAAAGATGTTTTTTTGTAGAATACTTTTATTGTTGTGTGTATATCATCTCATTTTCATTTTGCACAAAGGTAACAATGTATCTTTGGACTAGGACAACTGTCCCTTTTTTTGAGACAGGTTTTCGCTCTGTAACCCCAGTGTACTTGGTACTCACTGTGTTGATCAGGCTGGCCTCAAAAAACCAAAAGATCCCCTTCCTTCCACTTCCAAGTGATTGGATTAAAAGAATGAACCACCATGGCTGACGAGTATCTTAGTGGAGGGATATGGAAAAACCTGTTTCCTAACTGTCACATCAGGGATGAACAAGTCAGTGTGTACAAGGTGTTTACCACTCTCCTTCGCACAGAAAATAGCTGGTATGTGCTAGCTAAAGATGAGCACCTGATACTTCAGCAAAAGTTATGCAATACCCTGGTTGTTACAGTTATTGTTGTAGAAATCCAATATATTTTAGAAAACTACTCTGATCATCTGTTTCAGTCTTTCTTCCAACCAAACGTTTCATTTCTCTTTAATGATATTTAGGAATACTAAAAACTTTTTTGGTTACACACACATATGTGGAATTTGTGAGCCAGTACTGTGTTGTTCTTCTTCACAGACTTAGACATATGAGAATTCTACAGCTGTTTGTATGAATATTTTATTCTATGCTCTCTTTCCTTCTCAGAACTTCTCTCACCATGCTCAGAATTTTCTTGTCTTCATCCCTATCCAGATGTAGCATTGAGCATGGTGTTTTGAGTGTCAGAAAACATTACCATGTAGAATGAAAGAATTCTTGAGTAGAAACTGGTGACAAACAATGTTCAAACACATAAATTGGGGGTAAAGAGGTCAGGACAGTTTTGTGCCCACTAGAATTTTTACATCATACAAAATTGTTCTAACGAGACACTTTGGTAATGGCCTATTACTGTCAAGCAAACAAAATACTTTGCAGCTGGACTCATTATTTCTCACTTTGCTGTTGTGTAGCTTGACCCAATAATCCTTATGAACACATTAAGTTAGCTGAAGGGGATTTGAACAAGAGTCATCATGAAGGTTATACCACAGGGTCATTCTGTATTTTCTTAGTTTCTTTTAGAACTGGTACGTAAAGATGTTTCTTTTTCTATAGTTTTAAAAAAATTTATTTTATTTTTATTAATTACAGTTTATTCACTTTGTATGCCAGCTGTAGACCCCCTCTGCCAGCCCCTCCCAATTTCACCCTCTCTCCCTCTTCTTCTCCTATGCTCCTCCCCAAGTCCAATGATAGGGACATCCTCCTCCTCTTCCATCTGACCCTAGTCTATCAGGTCTCATCAGAACTGGTTTTATTGTCTTCCTCTGTGGACTGGTCCCTCCTCAGGGGAAGGTTATTGAAGAGCTCTGTTCATATTACTGGGGAACAGTCCCTGTTCCTATTACTGGGGAACCCATGTGGACACTGAACTGCTGTGAGCTATATCTGTGCAGGGGTTCTAGGTTATTGCCATGCATGGTCCTTGTTTGGAGTATCAGTCTCATTCTTGTTTCCATAATTATAGCATCCAAGTTAGTTATTTATTCAAATCTGGGATGTAGTGTTATATTTCTCATATTTTGTCAATGAACATTAAAACATTATATTTCCCTGCTGAGAAGACATATTAGTAAACATAACATCACTTGGCCTTTCTGCAGAAGGCAAGTATAAAGATGGCTGTGCAAACTAGGACTTCCACCTGTAGCAAACTACACAGTCCTCCCCTGCAAAACAGATCAACCAGTCTTTCTGACTTAATAACTACTAATAGCTCCCTGACAATCCTCTTTGTGACCAAACACATTCTGAAACATATCTTGGAAATAGAGGCAGTGAGCCAGTCCATCATGAACTTGCTTTGGGTGCATGCACAGTGAGTTAAACTTTGTCTCCCAAGTGAAACCTTAAGGAAAATCTTATGCTTTGAGATGGAAGGATATGCAAATGGTTAAAATATAATGCATTATGGGAAAGCACATTAACTGTGAACAGCTTAACTTGTATATAACTCATGTCTATTAATCAAAACAGGAAACCATCCCACCCCACAATTGCCAATGTCTCCTCTTACTGGACCTAGAAAAGGAACTTCTGAGCAATAGCTAGGGGCTCTTACACAAATCTTGCTCAGGCCCATGGTACTCTTTAATGTCCTCTGTACTTTCCCTTTGCTTTTGAATAAAATCTCTGGATACTTTGCTGTTAGCATCTACTTTTTTAATTCTTTGAACAAAAGGACAAGAACTCAGAATTCTTCTTATTCAGTCAGCAATTCCAGTGGCACAAATATTGCTCTATTCAATGAAGAATTAGTGTTTTCTCAGACTTTTCATGAAGAATGTACGAATCCATGAAGTCAAATTTCTCTTAAATACATGCATCTGAGGAGTGACATGCTACACCCAACTTGATCCTGAGTCCTTTGTTGTCCCACTAAAGGACTAAAGGGATTGTGAAGGCTAATATGAATTGCTATTACTGTAATAGGAAATCCCTAAAGATGCCAACCTATAGAGAGAACTTGAGTCTATTTATTGTTTGAACTGATAATTAATGTCACACCTGGTACTAGAACATGGGACTTCAAATGTTTGACTAGCACTTATTCATATACACTAAATTATCTCCAAATCCCAGTGGGTTAAATGCACACACTAAAGAGGCATTGAAACATTTAAAAGTCATGTCCATTCATTTTAGAAAATTGGTATTTGTTGGTATATGATGTCCTTTTCTAAAAGTTAGAAAACTTTAGTTTTTCCACTAGTCTGGGGAAAAATTTGAGATTAACAGCCTTCTACAAAATCTGCTGTTCATGCCTTATTTATTTTTAGGGGAAAATATCCATATAAAAGATTTTGTATCCCAAAATTAGACATGGATTTAGCTTATCCACTTCTTGGAAAAGTAAGAATAAAACTAGGAGAGAGAGAGAGAGTTTTTGAAAATCTCTTGACAATAGATAATTAGAAGAGTCATTCTTGAGACACAGGAATAAATGAGGACATTTTAAAGGCTACCTCATCTTGTGGTCTTGAGGATGCTATAGTCTAATGCTGATGTATCCCCCCAAAATTCTTATGTTGAAATTTAATCTCTAATGTAATCCTATGGATGGGTGAGACCTGAGGATGATTAGAGCATGAAAGCTTGCCTTCAAGAATGGAATCTGAAACGTATGAAAAAGGCCTGAGGGAATCAGGAGGAGCAAGGTGATAGCTAAAACAAAGAGCATTCCCTCACAGTACATCAAACCATCTGACACATGCTTTTTAACTTAAAAACTTCAGATCTTTCACACATAATTTGTATTATATTGTATTTTCTATTATATATTATATTATTTATTATAACAAATTAAGAATATTTTATGTGTACATATGTATGTTCTTCCCTTCTCTCTCCTACACCGGCCCACCACTCTCGTGTGTGTGTGTGTGTGTGTGTGTGTGTGTGTATATGTGTGTGTGTGTATGTGTGTGTGTTGCAAATGGAATAGGGCATTGGCTCCCCTGGAGCTGGAGTTACTGGCAGTTGTGAGCTACCCCATATGGGTAAGGCAAATTGAACTTTAGTTCTCAGGCAAATCAACAAGTGTTCTCAACCACTAAGGCACCTCTCAGTGCAATTTGCATTACCTTTATGTTACCCTGTTTGTTCTATTTGCATATAGAATCCCAAATAGATTAGGCAAGGGTTTTTCCAGGCTGTGATACAGGAGTGAGAAATCCCAAAAGAGCACAAGATGCCCTGAGACTGGGAGATGAAACTTAGATGCCAAGGGCAGCTAGTTCTCAGAGAAAAGTGTCAGTTTGGGAGAATGCAGCACAGGGTCTGAGTTCAAAGTTTTAAGAGTTCAGATGAGAAACACGTTACCCAAATGTAGGAAAAGAAACTATCAAGAGCCATGAAGAAGGGTCCACGTGAGAGCTTCTGAAGAACTAGTTTTCTCTGATCACTCAGAGCTAGGGACAGTGCCTGATGCCACCAGTCAGACTGAGAAACCACATCATTTATGAAGTCCTTTACCAAATCCTCATGAGGTCTTACTTATTTTTAAGGCAATAATTAACCTTAGAACAGAAGCTGCTATTGTCCCCTTATAACTTTAAAAACATGCCATTCAAGGATCAAACCATTTCCAAGGAACTCAGCTACATTTGGGAATAGAGCTCAAGAATCATCGTAAGAATATCAATTAGACCACACACCACAGGGTGAAATTCACAGTATCTGTTATTTACCTAAGACCTTGAAGAAGCAAGGCTCATACTGAAGTGTTGATATAATGTTCTTGTGAAATGTATATAATTCACCCTTGTCCATTCAAATGCTAATTCTCTACCCTACTATGTGGTTTCAATCCTGACATTGCATTGTGATATTTATTCTAAGCATCACCTGTCTCAAGTTTGTGTAAACATGCCACCATTTGTTCTCTGTACTGTGAATAAAACAACCAGCCAGTGCTGAGCAATGGAGAGAATAAGGTAGGACATCCTGGTCTGTAAGAGAGGAGAAAGGTAGCAAGTTGGAGGAGTCTAAGGGGAGAGAATGGCAGGAGAGAACTTGGAACCATGAGGAGAGATGAACTGGACCTAAGATATGACTGAAAGCAAGTATAATGTGGGAAATCTGAATGGGAGGCAACTATGTGGGCCTAAATGTTTAGGATGGAATAACTATTGCCCAGCATTGTGCTCTAGGTTAATTAAATAAATCCTAGTCTCTGTGTGGTGATTTGGGTATACAGCTGGTTTAGGAATAACCACTGTTTAAGTAAAAGGTAAATCAGTAATCTACAACACTGAAGAGAAAAAAAAAATGAATCAAAACAGGTAGAATAAGCAGGTGAGGGCATGGTAACCATAATTGTTCCATATGTTCAAAACATGGACAAGAAATGTGATAGATGTGAAAATGAGAGTTTGGTTGCTTGTTCAGCCCAGAGTCTTTCAAGGTCCTTCAGCTGCTCTGCCACAGTGAGTTCCAGAAGTATATCCTGGCCAGCAATGCCCAGCTCACTAAGAGCTTCTGTAAAATCCATTGGCCATTTACTAATAGAACTTCTCTAGGCTAAGAATACCCTTTCCAGAGGCTTTTTCTGGCAGCCAAAAGAAGAAATTTCCAGAAAATTCCATTTGTGCAGCTCCATTAGGACTTTCCTACCCATACTGAGTCACAGCCATGCCTTCTGTCTCCATCAGACATTTATTTTATTTCTGATTTCTTTAAGACAGGGTCTAATGTGTCCAAGGCTGGCATCAAACTAACTATGGCATTGAGAATGACCTTCATCTCTTGATCTCCTGCTTCTACCTCTTGAGTGCTGGGATTGCGGACATGCACTACTGTGCCTGGCTAGGCTCTGGTCGTAGCATAGTCATAGGTCTATTCCTTGGATGTTGTAATTTTTAATCCTAGGGATAGTTGCTGTCCCTTATATTTTATATTCTTTTTCTTTAGAATTATTATTGGTTTGAAGATCATTTTAATTGTAACTAGGTTTACACTAGAGCAAACAACTCAACAAGAAAACAACCCAAAGAGTACTAGAAGTCTTATTCTTGAGTTATACAAAATTGATAATTATAAAATCTATACACAAGATAAACAAACAATCAGAAGGTAAAAATTTTAAAGTAATACCATAAAATTGCAACTTCTGTAGTTATCAACATCCTTGATTTCAAACTGTACTACAGAGCAGTAGTAATAAAAACGACATGATGTTTACGTAAAACCAAACAGGTAGATCAATGGAATCAAATCATAGACTCAGAAACAAACCCATACACCTAAGAGTACTTGATTTTTTTTTTAACAAAAAAGCCAAAGCCATATAATGGAAAAAAAAATCATTTCCAACAAATTGTACTGGTTTAACTGGATGGCCGAATGTAGAAGAATGCAAATAAATCCATATCTATCACCCTGCACAAAACTCAGATCCATGTGGATCAAAGACCTCAACATAAAACAAGATACAATAAATCTATTAGAAGACGAGAAAACAAGGACTATGAACTATGTTCATAGCAGCTTTATTCATAATAGCCAAAATCCATACAAAACTCAGATGTCCCTCAATTGAGGAATATATACAGAAATCATGGTACATTTACACAATGGATTACTACTCAGCAATTAAAAACAAAGAAATCGGGGAGGCCGGAGGCCAGCGGGCCGGCCCTACCACTGCTGACATGGAGAGTCTGTATCGGGTCCCGTTCTTAGTGCTCGAGTGCCCCAACTTGAAGCTGAAGAAGCCGCCTTGGGTGCACATGCCGTCGGCCATGACGGTGTACGCCTTGGTGGTAGTGTCTTACTTCCTCATCACCGGAGGAATAATCTATGATGTTATCGTTGAACCTCCAAGTGTTGGCTCAATGACGGATGAACATGGGCATCAGAGACCAGTAGCTTTCTTGGCTTACAGAGTAAATGGACAGTATATTATGGAAGGACTTGCATCTAGCTTTTTGTTTACAATGGGAGGCTTAGGTTTCATAATCCTGGACCGATCCAATGCACCAAATATTCCGAAACTCAATAGGTTTCTCCTTCTTTTCATTGGCTTCGTCTGTGTCCTACTGAGTTTCTTCATGGCTAGAGTATTCATGAGAATGAAATTGCCGGGCTACCTGATGGGCTAGTGGGTCTTGAGGAGAAATCAGTGGATCCCGATCTGCTCCCATTAATAAAGCTTTGAAGGCTGAACCACTCCCATGTGCAATGTGGAAACGAATGAAAAGCAGCATAAAAGCAGCATTGAGTGACACCTTAGCAAGCATATGAAAGCTAGGACTGGAATTCATGGTATCAGAGACACATGGTCATTACAGTATTTTTCCTGATGATCTATTCCAGTCTACCAGCTATGTCAAGTGGCATTTTCTTCTTAGTTTTTTATTTTTTAACGAAAACATACTCCACTTCTAAAACTTTGGTATTGAATAAAGTGATTATTTTTTACAGTCCCCTCATCATTTTTTGGACATGATATTTCTAATTTTCAGAAGTTAATGCAAATCGGGAAGTATATTTTGAGAGCTGAGATATTTGGACGACTGGTCAGTCCCTGCCGCGGTGCTTTGTCTTTTAAGTGGTGTATGTGGTACTCTGCAACTTCAGACACATAGGAGACCGTTTCCTATACAACATGATGTATGAAAGGAGCAGAAATAAATGATTTTTCTAAGTAAAAAAAAAAACAAAAACAAAAACAAAACAAAACAAAACAAAAACAAAGAAATCATACAATTTGCAGGCAAAAGATCATCCTGAGTAAGGTATCTCAGAAGCTGAAAGACACAATGGTATATACTCACTTATAAGTGAATATTAGATATATAATATAAGATAAACATATTAAAGTCTGTACAACGAAAGAAACTAAGCAAGAAGGACAACCCTGGGTAAGATGATCAATCCTCTGCATCTGGGATAGTTCACTCAGGATGATCTTTTCCAGTTCCCTGCAAAGTTCATGATTTCCTTGTTTTTTTATTGTTGAGTAATATTCTATTGTGTAGATGTATCACAAGTTCTGTATCCATTCCTCAGTTGAGGGGCATCTGGGTTGTTTCCAGCTTCTGGCTATTACAAATAAAGCTGCTACAAACATGGTTGAGCAGGTGTCCTTATTGTGTATTTGAGCCTCTTTTGGATATATGCGTAGGAGTGATATAGCTGCCACCAGCAGTGGAGGAGGGTTCCCTTTTCTCCACACCCTCTACAGCATGTGTTGTTACTTGAGTTTTTGATCCTAGTCATTTTGATGGGTGTAAGGGTCATTTTGATTTGCATTTCCCTGATGACTAAGGATGTTGAACATTTCTTTAAGTGTTTCTCTGCCTTTTGATATTCCCAGAAGCAGAAAGACACACATGGTATATAGACATATAGGCATATAGACATATAATATAGGATAAACCTACTAAAATCTGTACATGTAAAGAAACTAATCAAGAGGAAGAACTCTGGCTAAAATGTTCAATCCACATTCAGAAAGGCAAAGAGGATGGACATCAGAAGAAGGAGAAAACAGGGAACAAGTCAGGAGCCTGCCAAGAGGGTCTCTGAAAAGTTCTGCCCTGCAGGGTATCAAAGCACATGCTGAGAGACATATGGCCAACCTTTGGGCAGAGTGCAGGGAATTTTATGAAAGAAGTGGGAAATAGTAAGATTTGAAGAGGACAGGAGCTTCACAAGAAGAGCAACACAACCAAAAAATCTGAGCACAGGGGTCTTTCCTGACATTGATACTCCAACCAAGTACCATGCATGGAGATAACCTAGAACCCCTGCCTATGGCAGTTCAGTGTCCAAGTGGGTTCCACAGTAATGGGAACAGGAACTGTCTCTGACATGAACTGATTGGCCTGCTCTTTGATCACCTCCCCCTGAGTGGGGGAGCAGCCCTACCAGGCCACAGAGGAAGAAAATGCAGCCAGTCCTGATGAGACCTAATAGACTAAAATCAGAAGGAAGGAAAAGAAGACCTCCCCTATCAGTGAACTTGGGGAGGGGCATGTGTGGAGAAGGGGGAGGAAAGGAAGGATTGGGAGGGGAGGAGGGAGGGAGCTATAGAGGATACAAAGTGAATAAAGTGTAATTAATAAAAAGTTTAAAAAAAGATGATCAATCCTCATTCAGAAAGGCAAATGGGATAGACCATGGAAGATGGAGAAAACAGGGAACAGGCAGGAGCCTACCAAAGAGGACCTCTGTAAGACTCTACCCAACAGGGTATCAAAGCAGATGCTGAGACTCATAGGCAAACTTTGGGCAGAGTGCAGAGAATCTTATGAAAGCAGGGAGAGATGAAAGACCTGGAGGGGACAGGAGCTCCACAAGGAGAGCAACAGAACCAAAAATTCTAGGCCCACAGGTTTTTTCTGAGACTGATATTCTAACCAAGGACAATGCATGAAGATAACCTAGAACCCCTGCTCAGATGTAGCCCATGGAAGCTCTGTAGGTTCCCTAGTAATGGGAACAAGGATTGTTTCTGACATGAAGTCAGTGGCTGGCTCTCTGATCCTCTCATCCTGAAGGGGGAGGAGCCTGACAAGGCCACAGAGAAAGACTATGCAGCAATTCCTGATGAGAACTGATAGGTTAGGGTAGATGGAAGAAAAGAAGGACATCCCCTATCACTGGACTGTGGGAGGGACATAGGAGAAGAAGGAAGGATGGGATTGGGAGGAGATGAGGGAGGGGTGCTACAGCTGGGATGTAAAGTGAATAAATTCTAATAAATTAATAAATAATTTTAAAAAAGAGAAAAGAAGAAATAGGGAACAGCCTTCAACTCAGGGGCACAGGAGACAACTTCCTGAACAGAACACCATCAGCTCAGGCACTAAGATCAACAATTAATATATAGTATCTCCTAAAATTGAAAAGTTCTGTAAGGCAAAGGACACCATCGATAAGACAAAATGACAGCCTACATATTGGGAAAAGATCTTCATTAACCCTACATTCAACAGAGGGCTAATATCCAGAATATATAAAGAACTCAAGCAAAAATCCAAATATTCAAATTTTAAAATGGTATACAGAGCTAAGTAGAGCATTCTCAACAGAGGAAGCACTAAGGACTAAGAAGCACTTAAAGAAATGTTCAGCATCCTTAGCCATTGGGGAAATGCAAATCAAAGCAACTCTAAGATTCCACCTTAAACCCATCAGAATGTCTAAGATCAAGAACTTAGGTGACAGCACATGCTGGCAAGAATGTGAAGCAAGGAAAAACTCTTAATTTGCTGGTGAGAGTGCAAACTTGTACAACCACTTTGAAAATCAGTCTGGCAGTTCCTAAGAAAATTGGGAATAGTTCTACCTCAAGACCCAGCTATACCTCTCCTGCATATATACCCAAAGGACATTGTAGCATACCACAAGCACTCAACTATGTTCATAGCAGCTCAACTATGTTCACAAGCAGCTCAACTATATCCATAGCAGCTTTATGCATAATAGCCAGAAACTGGAAACAACTTAGAATTCCCTCAACTGAAGAAGGATAAAGAAATTATGGTACATGTACACAATAGAATACTACTCAGCGATTAAAAACAAGGACATCGTGAACTTTGCAGACAAATGAATGGAAGTAGGAAATATCATTTTGAGTGAGGTAACTCAGAATCAAAAAGATGCACATGGTTTGTACTCATTTATAATTGAGTACATAAAATACAGAAAAGATACTAGCCATAAAATACAGGATAACCAGGCTAAAATCCACAGACCCAAAGAAGCCAAGTAATAAGAAGGGATCAACAGAGGATGCTTGAATCTCATCCAGAAGGGGAAATAAAATAGACGCTGGAAGTAGATTGAGGGAAGAAACTCAATCTACTTTGAGTGTGGGAGTTGGGTAGGGAGGGGAAGGGGGTTGGGGATCAAGAGTGGAGAGAGGGGAATACTTCCAGAACAATACAGAGAATTAACAAAATCAAGAGCTGTTTTTTGACAAAATCAACAAGCTAGAAAAACCCTTAGCCAAACTAACTAAAAGACAAAGGGAGAGTAGGGGGTTATAACAATCAACACTGAGGAAATTCAAAGAATCACTAGATTATACTTCAAAAACCTGTATGCCACAAATTGGAAAATCTAAATGAAGTGGATGATTTTCTTGATTGATACCCCTTACCAAAGTTAAATCAAGATCAAGTTAACAATTTAAATAAACCTATAACCTCCAAGGGAATAGAAGCAGTCATCAAAAGCCTCCCAACCAAAAAGCCCTCATCCAGATGGTTTCAGCTCAGAAATCCACCAAATTTTCAAAGAAGAAATAATACCAGTACTCCTCAAACTGTTCCATAAAATAGAACAAGGAAGAACATTGCCAAACTCATTCTATGAGGTCACAGTTCCTCTGATACATAAACCATACAAAGACCCAATAAAGAAAGAGAATTTCAGACCAATCTCCTTTATGAACATTGATGCAAAAACACTCAATAAAAGACTTGCAAATGTCCTTTTTGTGTACTTGAGCCTCTTTTGGGTATATGCCTAGGAGTGGTATGGGTGGATCTTGAGGAAGCTCTATTCCTAGTTGTCTGAGAAAGTGCCAGATTGATTTCCACAGTGGTTGTACAAGTTTACATACCCACCAGCAGTGGAGAAGGGTTCCCCTTTCTCCACAACCTCTCCAGCATGTGTTGTCCCTTGTGTTTTTCATCTTGGCCATTCTGATGGGTGTAAGGTGAAATCTCAGGGTTGTTTTAATTTGCATTTCCCTAATGGCTAATGAGGTTGAGCATTTCTTTAAGTGCTTCTCTGCCATTCGATATTCCTCTACAGAGAATTCTCTTTTTAGCTCTGTTCCCCATTTTTTAAGTGGAATACTTGGTTTGTTGCTTTTCAGCTTGTTTAGTTTTTTATATATATTGGATATGAGTCCTCTGTCAGATAAAAGGTTGGTGATGGTTCTTTCCCAATCTGTAGGCAGTCGCTTTGTTTTGATGATGGTGTCCTTTGCTTTACAGAAGCTTTTCAATTTCATGGGTCCCATTTATTGATTGTTGATCTTAGAGCCTGTGCTGTTGGTGTTCTGTTCAGGAAGTTTTCTCCTGTACCAATGAGTTCTAGGGTATTCCCCACCATGTTTGTAGAAGCTTTATTTGTAATAGCCAGAAGCTGGAAACAACCCAGATGCCCCTCAACTGAAGAATGGATGCAGAAACTGTGGTACATCTATACAATGGAGTATTACTCAGCAATGAAAAATAAGGAAATCATGAAATTTGCAGGTAAATGGTGGGACCTGGAAAGGATCATCCTGAGTGAGTTGTCCCAGAATCAAAAAGACACGCATGGTATATACTCACTCATATAAACATACAACATAGAATAAACCCACTAAAATCTGTACATCTAAACAAACTAAGCAAAAGAGAGGACCCTACCTAAAATGTTCAGTCCTCATCCTGAAAGGCAAAGAGGATGGACATCAGAAGAAAAAGAAAACAGGAAACAACCTCGGAACCTGCTACAGAGGGCCTCTGAAAGCCAGAAGAAAACAGGAAACAACCTTGAAACCTGCCACAGAAGGCCTCTGAAAGCTTCTGCAGTATAGATTGTCAAAGCAGATGCTGAGCCTGATGGCCAACTGATGGGCAGAGTGAATGGAATTTTATGTAAGAAGTGGGAAATAGTAAGAGCTGGAGTGGATGGGAACTCCACAAGCAGAGCAACAGAACAAGATAATTTGAACACAAGGAACTTCCCAGAGACTCATACTCCAACCGAAGAGTATTCATGGAGATAACCTAGAACTCCTGCACAGATGTAGCCCATGGCAGTTCAGTGCCCAAGTGGGTTACATAGTAATGGGAAGAGAGACTGCCTCTGACATAATCTGATTGGCCTGCTCTTTGATCACCTCTCCCTGAGGGGGGAACAGCCTTACCAGGCCACGGTAGAGGACAATGCAGCCAATTTTGATGAGAACTGATAGACTAAGATCAGAAAGGAGAGGAGAACCTCCCCTATCAGTGGACTTGGGGAGGGGCATGCATGCAGAAAGGGGAGGGAGGGTGGGATCAGGAGGGGAAGAGAGAGGGGCTTATGGGGGGATACAAAATGAATAAAGTGTAATTAATAAAAAATTAAAAAAAAAAGACTTGCAAACAGAATCCAGAAACATGTAAAAAGTATCATCCCCCATGATCAAGTAGGCTACATCCTAGGAATACAGGGATGGTTCAAGATATGAAAATCCATCAACACAATCCACAATATAAACAAACTGAAAGATAAAACCACATGATCATCTCTTTGAATGTTGAAAAGGCCTGTAACAAAATCCAATACCAGATCATGTTTAAAGTCTTGGAGAGATCAGGGATACAAGGCACATACCTAAACATGATAAAGGCAATATACAACAAGCCAATAGTCAACTCAAGTTAAATGGAGAAAAACCTTACAGCATTTCTGCTAAAATCAGGGACACGACAAGGCTGCCCACCCTCACCATATCTCTTCAATATAGTACATGAGGTTCTAGCTAGAACAATAAGACAAGTAAAGGAGATAGAAATTGGAAGAGAAGAAGACAAAGTATCACTATTCACAGATTATATAGTTGTATATATAAGTGACCCCCAGTTTTCTACCAGAGAACGTCTACAGCTGATAAATACCTTCAACAAAGTGTCTAGATACAAAATTAACTCAAAAAGGTCACTAGCCCTCCTTTATATAAACAATAAAAGGGCTGAGAAAGAAATTAGTGAAACAACATCCTTCACAATAACCACAAATAATATAAAATATCTTGGTGTAGCTCTAATGAAGCAAGTGAAAGACCTGTGTATAACAAGAACTTCAAGTCTTTGAAGAAAGAAATTGAAGATTTTAGAAGATGGAAAGATCTCCCTGTGCTCATGGATCCATAGGATTAACAGTAAAAATGGCCATCCTGCCAAAAACTATCTACACATTCAATTCAGTTCACATCAAAATTCTAATGCAATTCTTTACAGTCCTAGAAAGAGCAATCATTAAGTTCATATGGAAAAAT
The DNA here is from genome assembly GCF_907164565.1 of Psammomys obesus. NCBI lineage: Eukaryota > Metazoa > Chordata > Mammalia > Rodentia > Muridae > Psammomys > Psammomys obesus. Next base: position 1,267,604 of record NW_026596089.1, on the reverse strand, counting down.
AACAGACCCAGGGTAGCTGAAACAATTTTGTACAATAAAAGAACCTCTGGTGGCAGCGACATCCCTGATATCAAGCTATAACGCAGAGCAACAGCAATAAAAACTACACGGTATTGATAGAAACAGACAGGTGGATCAATGGAACCAAACTGAAGACCAAGAAATAAACCCACACTCCTATGGGCACTTGATTTTTGACAAAGAATACAAAAACCATACAATGGAGAAAAGAAAGCATCTTCAACAAATGGCACTGTCTAACTGAATGTCTGCATGTAGACAGATGCAAATAGACCCATATTTATCACTCTGCACAAAACTCAAGTCCAAGCCGATCAAAGACCTTGACATAATAACCAGAGAAGACAAACCTATTAGAAGACAAAGTAAGTAAAGTCTGGAACTCATTGGCATAGAAGAAAACTTCCTGAAAAGGACATCAACAGCACAGACTCTGGGACCAACAATTAATAAATGGGATCTGATGAAACTGAGAAGATTCTGTAAGCCAAAGAACACTGTAAATAGAACAAAATGGCAGTCAACAGATTGGAAAAGATCTTCACCAACCCTACATCAGACAGAGGGCTGTTATTTAAAATATACAAATAACTTAAGAAATTAAACAACGCCAAATCAATCAAATAATCCAATTAAAAATGTGGTGCAGAGCTAAACTGAGAACTTACTACAGAAGAACATCGAATGGCTGAGAAGCATTTAAAGACACGCTCAATGTCTTTTGCCATCAGAGAAATGCAAATCAAAATGACTCTAAGATTTCATCTTACACCAGAGAGAATGGCTAAGATAAAAACTCACGTGACAACACATGCTTAAGAGGATGCAGAGAAAGGGGAACCCTCTTCCATTACTAGTGGAAATGCAAACTTCTACAGCCTCTTTGGAAATCAGTCTGGTGCTTTCTCAGACAATCTGGAATGGTGCTACCTGAAGACCCACCTATACCATTGCTTGGGCATATATCCAAAAGATGCTCCACTATACAACAAGGGCATTTGCTCAACTATGTTCATAGTGGCTTTATTCATACTAGCCAGAAACTGGAAACAACCTAGATGTCCCTCAACTGAAGAATGAATAGATAAATTGTGGTACATTTACACAATGGAATACTACTTAATTATTACAAGCAAACAAATCATGAAATTTGCAGGCAAATAAGTAGAACTAGAAAAGATCCTCCTAACTGAGGTAACCCAGACCCAGAAAGATGCACATGGTATGTACTCATGTATAAGTGGATAGTACAGGATAACCATACTATAAGCCACAGACCCAAAGAAGCTAAGTAACAATTTGGTCCTGATGGAAGATGCCTGAATGTCACTCAGACGGAAAAATAGGATATATAGTAGAAGTGGATGAAGAGAGGGAACTGGGCCTGAGATGGAATGGGGAGGGACACAAGGGTAGGGATCAGATGTGGTAAGAATGGGGTAGGAGGTGACAGCACTGGGAACAAGAAGGGAAACTGAGGGGGCATCTCTTTGTCAAGCTGGAGGCCTGCTACAGGGTAGGCACCTGGGTGGATATGGGTGTGATTCTAGCTGAAACTCCTAACCGGGGGTAGGGATATGAAGACTGAAGTGACCACCTCCTACTCAGCCAGGACTAGTGAAAGGAGTGGATCAACAAACCACCAACAAAACCTATAAACCCAAAAATTACCTCGCCTTCAAGAAGTGTAGGGATAATGAGGGAATAAAGATAGAGGAGAAATCCAAACAATAATTGGCCCAACCTGAGACCCTCCCCACAGTAAAGAGTCAGCCCCTGACACTAGTAATGATACTCTGCTATGCTTTCATCTAGGAGGCTCCAACCAATAGCAAATCAATACAGATGGTGGAGCTTGCAACCAAGTGTGGGGAGGGACTCTGGGGTCCTGTGCAAGTGTTGGGAGAAAGACATAAGGACCTGGAAGGGGCAGGAAACTTATGAGAAGACCAACAGAGATAATAAGTCAGTCACACGGGGGCTCTCACAGTCTGATATACCAACCAAGGAGCATGCATGTCCTAAACCTAGGCCTCCCTGTACACATGTAGAAGACAGGAGGCTTGGTCTTCAGATGGGGCACCTGGCGAGTCGAGAAGGGGGCTGTTTCTAACATGGACTCTATTGCCTGCTTTTGGATCACTACCCCCTGGCAGGCTGTCTTGCCTGGCATCAGAGGATGAAGATATGAGCAGTCCTGATATGACTTGATTTGCTAGGGAAGATTAATACAAAGGGAAGAGGGTTCCCCTTTTCTGGGGGAAAAGGGAGAGGGGAACAGGGGAGGAGGAGAATTGAGGGGGGGGCTGGGAGGAGGGGAGGGATGGAGGAGAATTGAGATGTAAAGTAAATAAACTAATATAAATTTAAAAAAAAGAAGTTGAGAAGGAAGGTAAGAAGGAAGGAAGGAATAAAAGTGGGTGGCACCTGAGGAGAAAATACATCCCAGGTTGACCTCTGTTGGTCTTTCATCTACCCACACACACATGAGCACACTTTCGTGTATGTTCACACATGTGGACACACAGAATGACACAATTAAGAGAGTATGATAAACTGAAAAAGTCAAAGATATAAAAGGTAAAGGATTTCATCATATATTGCATCTCTCAAAGATCAGTATTTTATTAGAAAAACAATTTATGAAAATAGACAAAATAATTGAACAAACATCTACTCAACAAAGGCTCAGGGATTATAAATAAGTACCTGAAATAGGCTCCTTAGACACTAGGGAAACAAAAACATAACTATAATCGGATCCTTCTAGATACCTAGCAGAATGAGATGAAAATATCCATATCCAGCACTTTTAATGACACAGGAGACTGGGATTCACATAACTATTTTAGAAAAAATTTCCTGTTTCTTAAAAAGTTCCAACACACGATCTAGCCATCTCCTTGTAGCCATTTTTATACAAGAATATATTCTCTCATACAAAGGTATTAATGCTGACAGCAGCCCTACTTATAATATCTAAAAACTAGAAACAACACAGATGCTTAAAGTTAGTTCAATAAATATTCTGTGGTTTCTTTCTTAAGATAGAAAACTGTGCAGCAATAAACAGGAATGAACTATGGACTCCACTGGCTGACTCTGAGGAGTCACTTTACTATCATCCTGAGGGAAAGAAACCAGACAAAAATGGTGTAGGGAAGGACACCATTTACATCCAGAGCAACAAAGAGCAAATCAGTGCTTGCTTGGGATGAAAAACACAGCACAGATCTGGGGAGATAAAGTCCTGGGCAGTGAAAGGACCTTTGGTGAGGAACACCGTGTTCATTGTCTTGTATGTGGCAATGAGCTTACAGTTGCGTGACCATCTCTAAACTTTAAGATTACATCTATTCCACAAGAAATTACATATTTCAAATATGGATGCTTAATTGTATGCTAGTTGTACCTCAAACAAATCATGAGACATGTGCACTAGCTCCCAAGAGGGTGGGAGGGTTGCCTTCAAATATGGGTGGTTCCATGCAAGTGTACACCCCTATTAATTATTATTCATAGTAATTCATATTTAGGCTAACTTCTCATGTTCTTCCACAAAGTGCTAAAAGCTTTGTTGCTTCTTCACCTTCGGCTCTTGATGAAAATGTATTATTTTCTACAATTGAGTTCTGCAAGTGGTGTGAGGTCATACTGTGTGCCAGCCACTGTGATGGAGACACACGTCACTACTACTGCTCAAGGTCCTTTAAACTTAGCTATAGATTCTTGACAACTTTCTCACCTTTAATCACTGGTGATATAGACACAAGAAAGAGAGTCAAATCCTTTTACCCTGCAAGTTAGACTGAAATGGAAAAGGCATGCAAGATGCACTTAGCAAGTTGCAAACATCATACAGCTAATGGCTTTTATTGCTACCTCTGCATGAAAGCGTTCCTCCCTTCTTTCTGGACGTCTGTTTCTGGGAGACATGGGCCTCCAATTTCTGCCAGGCTACAAACTACAAAACATCTCCCAGGACCATTTTTTATTTACAGTTGTCATTTCACCCAGATACATAAAATAATAATGTTAGGAAACAAATGATATAATTTCTTATCCATTGCATTTGCTATGTGTTGGAATTGTAATTTTGAATGCCTTATCTTTTCATATTCCCACAGAAATGACAAGACACTGTATTATAGCCACTGTTTTATAGGTGAGGAGCAGAAGCTTAGATAACAAACCTAACCCAGCAGGAAACTATATAGCCACTTTACCCAAATAAGATTCATTCCAGTATGATATGCAGGGAAACTGAACTGTGATTTCCTAACCCTCAGCTCTTTAGAGTGTTGAATAGTAAAGGCGAGAAGAGATTGTCATGGATCTAGGAGATCATAGCTCTTCCACACCGGCAAAGGTGTGGAGATTTCAGCGTGAGGTGCCCACCCTCCGCCCCAGCCTCATGTGTTCGAACACTTGGTCCCCAGCTGATGACACTGCTTGGGAAGTGTGGAAGTTCTTGGGGAAGGCGGAGTTTCACTGGAGAGTGTGTGCCACTGAGGGATGGTTTTGGGGCTCTATAGCCCATCCCTGTTTTCTGTTTACTTTCCATTTCTTGATTATTGGTGTGATGCCATCAGCCAGCTTACTGCTCTTGTTTGCTGTTCCTGATGTACTGTATGCCTCTGGGACTGTGGAGAAGAGAAACCCTTTCTTTCTCAGGTAGCTTTTGTCAGGGTATTTTATCACAGCAACAAAAAAGCATCTCAGACAGAAGTAAAATGCACAGTCCTTTGGAAAATCATATGGCCACTTCTCGTAAATTTAAACATGTCCTGTCACAATCCTGTTTTCATATCTAAGAGAAAGAAGTAAATACTGATAAAAGGCTTCCATTCATAGTATACCAAACTAGAAACAATACTATATCACTGAACAAGAGGATGAAAAAAATGAACTGTCATGGAATGCTACAGAGTGCTACAGCAAAAAACACAATAGTAATTAATGCATGGTGAGCCTTGGAGACACTATGATGAATACCCAGAGCCACATACAGAAAGGCAAACACACATTTGCATCTATATAAAATTCCACTACCTATTTCCATAAAAAAAATACAGAACAATATTTATGTTGTTATAAATATAACAATATAACAGAGGCGAAGCTAGATAGCAAAGAATGTATGTGCCTTTCAGAGACGATGTAATCTGGTACACAATAAAAGTCAAAATCATAGAAATTGCAAGGATGGTATTTCATGAACGTTTGTTTTATTTTTATTTTTATTGCATGATAGCATGACCTTGTTAGCTTCTTCCTTAGAAAAGAGCAACACTGCTTGCCATCTCTGCTGTTCCCTGAGTCATTTCCCACTGCCTTTGACTGTGTACCCTCCCACTGCCAAAAAGCCAGATGCTCTGTCTTTGATCTGTATTTGTTCAATGCTTGTATTGTGCATGCTCTTAATTAGTCAGTTGGGACCTATAATATTTATTTCTTCATGAGCCAAGCAATACAAGTTCTACTGGCAGCAAAGAGCAGATGTTGATATGTTTTGACCTACAGACCTTATTCTGTGAAACATGTGCCTGTTTGCCCTTCAAAAGCTGGGGGAGTCAGTCGTTATCTCATTCTTTCAGTTGCTTTACCTTCCACCTACCCACTCTAACCCAGAAAATACTTAAAAATTTCTGCACAGTAATTTTGACAGTGATAAGTATCTGTCTATACACATGCTCATGATTGTGATGTGTACTTTTCATCAAAAATAAATAAATTCTTTAGTTGATCACACCCCAGACTCTACCTGACAGTACTACCATACCCTTGGCAAAATCTGGTCCCAGCACAGGCATACCTGGCCTTGGCAATTCTTCACAGTGCCTGGCATTTCTGCTTCTCCTTGATTGAATGCACTATCAGTATGCCTTCATGTTTGTATGACGCTCTCCAAATTTAGACATCTGGGTAAATGTGTCCAGAAAAAGCAGAACTCTTCACTTTCAAGTGAGAATCAGCTGTAAATACCATGGCTCACTGAGTAGTGGAGCCCAAAGAATGAGAAGGATAAGAAGAGAATGATGAGACATAAATTTTGGTTAGTATCTGTAAAAGTAACTTTTATTCACCTAGTTCAGTTGTTGTCTGGGAGGCATATAGCTGTTAACCTAGTGTTAGGCTTGGAAGCTTCCAGCTTCTGTACTATCTAATCTAGACCTCTCCCAGCTGATTTATTCAATCTGGCTTCTCTCTCGGTCTCTGAATTGCTCTGTTTGGTTTCAAATTAACTTCAGCAATCTTTTCTTTTTCTTTTTTTAGTAATTATTTTTATTAATTACAGTTTATTCATGTTGTATCCCTCCTGTGCCTCCCTCTCTCCTCCCCTCTCAATCCCACCCTCCCTCTACCCCACCAATGTCCCTCTCCCAGTCCACTGATAGGGGAGGTCCTCTTCCCCTTCCCTCTGATCCTAGTCTATCAGGTCTCATCAAGAGTGGCTTCATTGTCTTCCTCTGTGGCCTGACAAGGCTGCTCCCTCCTCAGGGGGTGGTGATCAAAGAGCAGGCCAATCAGTTCATGTCAGAGACAGTCCCTGTTCCCATTACTATGGAACCCACTTGGACACTGAACTGCCATGGCTACCTCTGTGCAGGGGTTCCAGGCCATCTCCTTGGCTGGAGTATCAGTTTCAGAAAAGACCCCTGTGCCCAGACTTTCAGGATCTGTTGCTGTCCTTGTAGAGCTCCTGTCCTCACCAAGAAGCAATCTTTTCTAATCTTCTGGTTTCTTCTCATTCAGTTTTCTCTCTGCAAACTGTCTCTCTAACCCAGTAAACTCTCTCTTCTCTCTCTGCATTGCCCATTAAGTAGCTTCCCTTTCCTTTCTCTTCTCAGGAGAGTTGGGTGTATCCTATTCTGTCAACTCTGTTTCTGAATTGTCACCTTTTCTGCCATTCACTTAGACATCACTTTCAAACATGAGTGCTTTCTTCTACAAACTAACATTACCTTCACTGTTTGGGATTCAAGGTGTGTACCACCAGGCCTGGATCTGAGCTTTCTTTAACTGAAATTTGCTCTATACCAGGATGGCCTTGATCTGCTTGTTTCTGTCCCCTGGATTAAAGGCATGTTTATATTTCAGCCAGATCACACAGACCTAGAAGGTCTTTTGATGTGATCTCTTGCTTGAGCAGCCATGTTCTGAATTAAAATTCTTCTACAAGTGTCTGTCCATTATTGTGTAAACAGGATCAAAGTTGGGTGTTTGAGCTACTGAAGGCAACTATGTTAGTCATTCTGTTACAAAATTCATGTATGTAGTGTTCAAGTCATGTGTCTGGAAGACATCTGGACTTTGCATGGGTCTCATTCATTGTGCTCATATTGTATTTCTGGAAAGAGGTAGGGTTTGATCTGTTCAGAACTAAGGTCATTTTCATAATCTTCAAAGTCTCTATAATGCTGACTAAATGAGGAAAATAATGTAAGATTCTGAATTAGAAAAAAATGCATGAGTAAAAATAGGTGTGAAAGTTTCTGTTTTTCCTCTTTCAACTACCGCCCAGGTTCTTGAGTCTTCATGTTTGGAGAAAGTCTGAAAACCTCTTCCTTAGATGTGAAACAGTTTGCTCAGATGTAATCTAAATATAGAACACAAAAATTTTATCAACTATTGCTTCTATAAAAGATAAATTTATAGTTTTATGAGGAGGTAATAACTATAAAATTTTGAAAAACAGAGAAAAGGAAAAATCCTCATAAACATACAAAAAGAACACCGCTTTGGACCTCTGAGTCTATTTTCTGTGACAGATCCTCTCTTTTTCAAAGCCACCTGGTAATTCCTTTAGAATCATCTTTATAATATAAAGTTTGAGCTTCTGCTTTAGGTGTTAAGTGAATATTAGAGGAATGATAGTAAAGAAGAATCAGGCTTAGAATGTTGATAAAATTCATGAGTCCCAAAAATCGTTCTCTGAACCTAATGGCTGTGAGTCTCTTGTGTTAAATAGGAATAGTATCAAACAAGCATGGTAATGTGTAGATAAAGGACCTGACAAAAACATGAACACACACACACACACACACACACACACAGAGAGAGAGAGAGAGAGAGAGAGGAATTAAAAGAACTAATAAAGATCTCCAATTATATTCATTTGTGATGTCAGAAACTCATAGATATAGCCATATTCTGCTGTGATAACATTTTTTTTAGGGATAGTGACTTTTATGTAACTTTGACAATTAATTATAAATTTCAATTTGAGTATAGGTATAGAAACAAGCAAGAGAAATACCTCTCAATGTTTCTTTGAGGGCATTTCCAAAGAAAAATCAAGTTAGGAGAAAAGATACCCTAAATATGGGTGACACCATTCCATGGGCTGGGGGTCTTAGCTTAAAAATATAGACAGCTTGAGAGACAGAGACAGCTCCAGAGAGAGAGAGAGAGAGAGAGAGAGAGAGAGAGAGAGAGAGAGAGAAAGCCTGGTGATCAACAACTTTCATTTGTCTGGGCCTCCTGACTGATGTCCCAGTGTGAACTCCGACCTTCTACCATAGGGTTATACTAGCATTAACACGCTGCACCCTGTTCAGCCTGTCTATTTTGTACATCTCATAGAGGAGAATTAGAAAATCTGTGTAGAGGGTGTCTGTAGGTGAGCAGTTTTGGGCAACAAACATCCTGGGGGGAGGAAATGCAGTGGCTAGTTTTGTCATAGACTGGTCAGTTGTTTGTAAATACTTATACTCAGATAAGAAGAAAGCTTTACCATTCCAAGCCTGACCTGTGTGTGCAAGAAAGTCTGTCATTCCCATAGGTCTGAGGTATTGCATCTTTGATATGGCCATGACTATGTTAATTATTAATACACATTCACTCAGGACCCATCCATTCTTACACATTCACTCCAGGTTTTCTTGGCTCCCCTTATTAAGGGACAATTCTATACTTCTAGTCAAGGTAATGAAAAATCTGGCCAGATTAGAGATCCAACCTCCAGTTGGTCAGGTCAAAGACCGGGTATAGTGAGTGAATGTCACCTATGCCAAGCAGCTACCATCTTGGAGCATTCAGCTGTGCCATCTTGCAAAAGGTCATCCCACTGAGCTTTTTGACAGCTTCCAACTCTATGTAGAAGGGAAGTATGAGTACCCAGCTGGTTCCCACCACCTGCTGCATGCAATCTTGCCTTGCACGTAGCCAAGGGGGAAGAGTATCAGAGGATGCAGGGGGTAGGTGTGGGACTCCAACTATGCAATTACAAGGAAGCCCACATCCTTGCTGGGTAAAGGATTTCCAGATTTGGCCAGCTGGAGTGAAGAGGAGAGCCCATCTTCCCATTATTTAGCCTCTTACTTATATTCTGTAAGAAAGCCTGGTAGAATCATTATTTCTCCAGTGTGAACATTTATGGAATCATACCTCAGTTTGTTGTCTGGACCTTCGGGTTATATGTTGTTTATCTCATATCCTAGGAAGGAATTTTAGGAACACATGGATAAGGGATAACCAACAGGAAGGCAGGTTCACCTTAAACCAAGCTAAAGAGATAAGAGGAAATACTAGATTTTTGATGAGACTATGTATTTTTGTTCTCAGAATTCCTGGCCCCAGCACAGTCCATATCATCTGTCATGAGGGTTTCACAAGTCTGCCCACCTTTCCTGAGTCTTGACACAGGCTTAATCTCTCTTTTCTCCTCTTTTCTGATTCTCTCAGATGCTGTCCAGAACCTAAGTATGCTTTTTTTTTTTCTGGCACAGTGGGTTTCTTTACTTGTTCTCCAAAGCTTTCCTCTATGCGATATGGCTGCTTTTGTGATATATAGCTGATCTCGTGCTGGCTTAACTAACATGTGTGGCTTTCTCCCTTTTCCATTCTTACCCCAATGCATTCACAAGATTTACAGCCTGATTGCCCTGGGATTTTTATTTTAGACTGAAAAAATACCCCTAAACCGCTGTTTGAATCAATTCCTAAGTTATCTTATTAATAAGACCAAGGACCCCAAGAAAGGAGCACCTTCTCCTGGAATCACTTGCTGCCATACCTTTCATGCCATAATATTCATCTCCTTAACCTATGGGCTAAAAATAAATCCTACTTCCTTCAGTTGTTTCCTGTCAAGTATTTGGTACAGGAATTAAAATAGTAACTAATATAGAAAATTGGTTCTAAGAAGACTACATTGGCTGAAATAGACCTTAACACGCCTTTAAAAGTTGGTTGGCAAGGGGACTATGGAAAGGTTTGAAGCAAATCCCTACAGTATTAAAAAGCAGATCTCAAGGGTGAATTCAAGGGAGTTCAGAAGCAAGAATCCTGATAGAGTTGCATACAGAAAGATTACACTCATAAAGTTTCAAAGAGAAACAAGGACTCTGCTGTAAATTGCACTAAAGCTATTTATATTGCATCTTTGTCCAAAAACTTTGTCTTGAAAACTCACATGAGGATGATTCCTAGAATAATTTGTTGGTCAGAGGAAAGTTTAAGATAACAGGGTTCAGGCTGTGGCATGGTCACTGTTTGGTGCTTTTAGCCAGGTGTACAGAGTGTGTCTCTGGAGGGATAGGCATGTAGATCAGAAATATTTGGAAAATGTGCATTATGATAAAAAGAGGGGAATGAGAGAGTTTAAAGTTGCCTGGAAGGGCAGACAAAAGATTTAAAATAAATCACACCATCAGAGAGAAATGATGGAGCTTGGACTTGGACAATAAGAAAAGTACTTTGAGGGCAAGACCCTACCTGTTAGGAACTCTAGAGAATAACTTTGCCCAATTTACGTAAAATAAAAGTTACACAAAAGATAGAGTTTTCAGAGCATCCTGGTGGAAAACTGACAACTGTGGAAGTCTTTTCCCAGATCACCGAAACAGATACACAGAGGCCATTATAGGTATGGCCCAAGAGGGCCAGGTTATATCTTGATCTGGCAACACAACAGGATGGTATCCACATATTATTGTTTTCGCAAGCATGCACAATACTAACGATGGGTTCAGGGACATTTGGATCATAATTCCAGAGGGCCTTTGAGGCAAGACAATGTGTGGTAAGTTCTCATCAAGAGAGTACCAAGAAGCCATTGCTATATATTTTGAGAGTAAAGCTTATATTGAAATGAAGAGTGCAGAATATTTGGGATGCAAATATATCAACCTATACAGCAGTATTATTTCAGAGATGTATATCTATCTTATAATTCATAGGACCAGGACTTAACTACTGGCCCCCAAATCCATACTCTTAACTTTCATTGTATACTGGCATTTGCTGATTTTTTTCAGGTTGGAAAAAATAATTTTCCTGCTTCAGTCTATTGCTCTTTGTAGTAGTTGACAGCCCTTTCAGGAGGCAGCACCATTTCATGGGCTGGACTCTGAACTGCATGAGGGTGGGGACACTGAGGTCAAGCACAAGCAAGCAAGGGAGTGAACATGAATGAGCCTGTATTTCTCTTTGATATTGATTGTGGCATGATGTGACTAGCTGCTTCACAATCTTGCTTCTGTGACTCCTCTTCAATGGTGGACCATAACCTGGAATGATGAACCAAAATCACCCTTTTCTTCCCTGAGCTGCTTGATGGCAGTATGTTTTATGATATCATGACATAAGAAAGTGGGATGGTAGCATAAGGTATTTTCTAGAAAAAGACTTCGGCAGCTTTATTAATGTCCTAACAAAGGTGGTATTATCTTAGAGTACACTTTTGTACTCTAACAAGAGCTGTGGAACAAACCACTTGGAGTCTGAGGTTTGTTGTGCCCTGAAATCATTTAAAACTAGAATGGTAGAAAAGGAATCTAAATGTTTTCCAGTAAAGAAGAAGAAACAGCATGCTGTGAGCCAAAATAAAACGCCAGTGGCACACAACTGCCACAGATGCCTTTTAACAGTGTAAAATATCTAAAATCCACAGGGAAAAGCTCTCATTGGTTCCAGGTTGTTCAGAGACAGGAGGCAGGGGTTTCTGAAAGTAATGTGGACTGGAATTTCTCAGTGTCTAGTGACTGTGTGAGTCACTGGCTAAGAGGTTCACAGATAACTGAGGAAGTGTCTCTTATGGATGTATCCATAGACATTTTTGGAAGAAATCAGCATTTTCATGTGGAGGTTGAGTGAGAAAAGTTGCTTTCATCAGTTCAGGTAAACATGACCCAACCTGTCTGAACAGAACAAATTAAGAGAGGAGTGGTAAGTGTGTTAATTGCATTTGAGCAGGGATGTCTAGTTTTTCCTGTCCTGAAGAGCATCATTCTTGAACCTGGGGCTCTCAGCCTGAGGTTCTCAGCCTCTGGGATTGGCCTGGAGGCCACACCACAAGCTATTCTGGCTTCTAAGTGCTCCCTCTCTCTTTATCTCTCCCTCCCTCTCCCCCTCCCTCCCTTCTTTCCTTTCTCCCTTTCTTTCCCTTTCTCTCTCCACTCTAACATCCCTTCTCCTTCTCTCTTCCTCCCTCCCTTCCTTCTTTCCTTCTAGCTTCTACATTTTTTTCCTCAATAGGATTGAAATTGTTTTAAAAATTATTCTCAAATTTGTAAAAGGGCAATCCATAATAGACCTGTTAAGCTCCTACTTGGTACTCCTATGTGCACTTGGTCACTCCTAAGAAGAGCACCGTAGAACACAGTTGGTACTGACCCTGTCTCACAGAGGTTGCCAGGAGACTCTTGGTGGTGAGGGTTTGCTCAGGGCCACCAAGTGACTGTGAGTTGACCTGTAATTGGACTGAGGGGCAAAGAACATCAAAAGTCCTGCAGTTTTCCCAACACCCTAAGGTCTGTCTCAGAAACTATCAAGGATTGGCATAGATTTGGTCTTTAAAATGGAGAATTTCCAGATATGCCTACTTAACTCGAGTAAGTTGTTATTTCCCCTAAGTACTTGGCTTAGCTGACACTAAAGAGGTGTTGGGTCCTGACTTAGCCTGTGAGCCATGACAGGAAAAATAATTTTTATGAGGCATGTAGTCTTGAAATCATGATTCCAAAGAGCCAACAAATAAATGAGGGAAATGAGAGCAGCAATGCAATGATCCTCGACACCCACCCACGCAGTCTATAAAACATCTTCCAAATGGGTGTCATGGGGTGACAGTACTTGAAGAGCCCAGCACTGAGTGAGTCCAGACAATTCTCAACCATACATTATAAGTATCCCTTAAGAGCAGGTACTTGGATCTATCACTCTCTACTAAGCAATTACATCAAATGAAGTTCTTCCCTCTCCCACACTGACACCCACATGCACATATGGTTTTGTTAATGGCAACACAAAGCACTTTAATGTGTTTAGCAGCACCAGGTGTGGAATGTAAATCTATCTACCGGAGTTAGAGAGACGGTATAGAGGAACTTCTTTGTGTGTGTTTGAGTAATTTCCAAGAAGGAAGGATAATGTAGAAAAGGCTTAATTCCATCTCCTAAGTGCTGTTCAGCAGATAAAATCTCCCCAAGCAAGAAAGCTACAAGGCCCATGATACTGGGGGTATTGTTTTAATCCCATTCTCTTGGCTGAACCATTATGAGGCTCTGCATAGATTAAATTGTTACCTATCTAGTCATGTCTATATTTGTTCTTCATCTTTATACCACTAAGTTGTGTTCTATTTACAAGTGATATCATTCTGGTTTTGAATAGGTGTGTCACGCTGCTTTGGGTCTTTGGAGTCAAAGTTGTGTACATGTCGTGGGACGAACCAAACTCGAGATTAGTTGTCGCCCTAGATTTCAGTGACCTTTAACTTGAAAGTCTAAAGAGTAGAACAGTAACATTGCCCTCGAGACAGCTGGGTTATGACAGACCTGGAGGCTACAGTTTATATCAGGCAATACTATACAAGCCCAAGAACTTGCCTGTCTGGCCTCACACTACATCATCCATAGGTACTCCGGCACCTTTAATTCTCAATCTCTCTCCTCCTTGCCATCTCCCTATCTCCTCTTTCTTTCTCTTCCTCTTGCTTTCTCTCTTTCTGGCCTCTCTTCTCACCCTCCTTTTCCCTTCTTGCTTTTCTCTCAATGGGGAAAAGAAGAAACCCTAGGACTATTCCTTAAAATTTGTAATCACTAATTATAGATTCACAGAAAAATAGAAACATTGAAATAAAAGAATTAATAATATCGGGAAGCATAAAGCTCAAAGAGAAATACTGTTAATATATTTCTGATTTATTTCTGTTTGTGTGTATGCATTAAAGTTCAACAAGCCTTTCTAATATCTTAGCATGTATCTATCCATTCTAAGATTTTAGGGTGTTTAATCATACAAAGTAAAATTTACTCACTGATTGCCCTGAAATAATGTTGAAGTTTGAGCACTAAATTATTGTATTTTGCACTATCTATGCCATATTCTCAGTATGCTAACATGATCATTTACAAAATTTTAATTTTATCTACAAGTTACAAGAAGAGCAGCAAGGTTTTATGTAGGACTTTAACTCCGGTTCTCAAGTGTCAATATCTGATCTTATTTATTTTTTATTCAAGGTTTTATTTATTTATTTCTCTGCAGATTACAGGTAGATAGAGACTAAATAAGAAAAAAAACCTATTTTGCTGTACACGCCAATGGAATGACCCTTCCAAACCCCAAATCATGGGTTTCTTCACCAATGATTCCACAGTTGTCTGCAGCTACCAATTGGGTGACTCATGTTTCAACTCCATCATAATCTTGTTTCCTTAAGAATCTCACATGCCAAGTACCATTTTCAAGTCTCTTGCAGCCCCTCTGACCAAGTATATATAAATTAGGGTTCTATGATCCCTTTCTCATGTTCATTAATTTGCTATGGATTTACCAAAAAACAGGAAACATTCTACTTACATTTATTATTGTGTTGTAGGAGAAGACAAATGAACAGCCTGGTGGAGAAGTATGTGTGGTGAAACATGATAAAGCACATGGCTCTTCTATACCTTTCCTCAGTATGCCACCTTCCAGAATCTGCATGTGATCAAGAGTGTGGAGGTACCTACACCTCTTCTTTACGGGATTTTATGGAGGTTCCATTATATAGGCATGATAAAACAAGTTGTCATTGACCCATGAATTAATCTACAGCCTCTTTCCCTTTTCAGAAGTTTGGGTTGTGGGCAGAGTTAAAGATTCCAACCCTCTGATGCCATGATTGGTTCATCTGGCAACCAGCCCATGGCCTGAAGCTACCTAGAGGCATTAAGTATCCAGTTAGCTCATTATCATAGGAGAGGAGACCCTGTTTCCCACTGCAGAGATTCCAGAGTTTTTGAAGCTCTTGTGCCAGGAAACAAAGACTAATGTCAAACATTGTAACGAAAGACTGCCGTTACCCAGGACAGTGTACAATAACCTTAGAAATGATGACCAAGAACTAGAAGCAAAGACAAAATATGTGTGTGTGTGTGTGTGTGTGTGTGTGTGTGTGTGTGTGTGTGTGTGTGTATATATATATATATATATATATATATATGCAATTGTATATACATATACAATTAATATATATATTAATTATAGCACAGTGTCTTACAGGCACACATTTTTTTTTCTGTCATTTAAAAGTAAGCTGTAAGTTACAGGTTTAGTGCTAATTTATTCATGAATACGTTAGTGTATGTGTCCTAAAAGGTCTCATACATAATTATAATAGAACAATCAAAACCAAAGCTAAGGATGGAGGCGCATACACCTGTAAGTCCTGCTACTTGTGAGACTGAGGAAACAGGTTTTTAAGTTTGAGGAAGGCCTAGGTTGTATAGTGGGTTTGAAACCAGTCTGAATAACTTAAAGGCACTTTGTCTCAAAATGAAGATTAAGAGGGACAGTTTAGTGGAGGAGAGGACATGTTATTCTAGCATCTACTGAGCCCCGGGCCCAATGTGCAGCACCATCAAAAACATTTTTATTTATTATATATTTTATTATTTAAAACAAATTTTAAATTAAAAAAATTTTGATTATATTTTTCCCATCCACCAAGTCTTCCCAAATCCTCTTTCCCTCTGCTTACCTAATTTTATGTTCTTTCTCAAAAATAAAGAAAAAACAATGCAACTCCCCCAAAACCAAGAAAACAAAGTAAAACAATACCTAAACAGAACAAACAACCAAACCAAACCAAACCAAACCAAACCAAACCAAACCAAAACCATCCAAACAACAATGAAACTCACCAAAGTGTAACCAAATAAAAGCACATTTTTAAAAAGCTGCAATGAAAACATTTATTAAAGAATATTAAGAAATAACACTGAAATCACTCCCAGTACATCTGGCTGACCCTTGGATAACACTTGGGTACCAGGCTCAGTAGAGCTCAGAAAAAAAGCAAAATATCTGCAGTGAGTCTAGAGCTGATGGTCCCAGTATGCGGTTTCACACATAGAGTCGAACATGCCCTTCCCATGGGGTGCATGGCCCAGCATCTGCACTGGCCTGGAAGGACACACTGACTCTACAAAGGCTATGCTGCTTCCTCTCTTTCCACCTTCCTTCCAGTTGTATTTTGCTCATTGTTTCACCAGCCATTTGGAGCTATGAACTACTTCAAGCATGTGTGCGCCATAAAATTGGTTTTCCTCTTTACAACACCCAGACTCCAAAGCTAGTAAACAAGACCTGCTTTTGTGTTTTTTTTTTTTTCTTGATAATGTACCCCAGTTTAAAAAGAGTTAATCTTGGCGCTGGAGGGATGGAGCATTTAGAGCACTGACTGCTCTTCCAGAGGACATAGGTTCAATTTCTAGCATCCACACAGTGACTCAAAACTACCTGTAACCCCAGTTCCAGGGGATTAAACACCCTCTTCTAGTCTCTGCAAGCACTAGGCACAAAAATGGTGCACAGATGTATATGCAAGCAATATTCCCAAATACATAATATAAAATACAGTTTTTTAAGTGTTGCTTTCTAAGATATACTGATGGAACAGCTTCACTTTGAAATCCTGCAGTAACTGTCCCTTGCACTTGAGGTAAAGCAGGGCTCATGCCAACCTTCAGGCACTGCATTCTTTGGCTTCTTTCCCACCTCAATTGTCTCATGCTGGGTTTTTAAAATTAATTTATTTATTCACTTTACATCCCAGTCATAGCCCCCCTCTCCTCCCAGTCCTATCCCCTCCCCATCCTTCCTCCCCTGTTCCTCAGAAAGGGAAGCAACCCCTACCCACCCATCCCAGCTCATCAAGTCAAATGAAGACTGAGTTTGGCCTGGCCTCTTCCCCTGTGACTTGGTAAGGCAGTCCCATCAGGGGTAGTGATCAGAAATCAGGCAACAGAGTCTATGTTAGAGACAGCTCCCACTCTCCTTACTAGGGAACTCACATGAAGCCTGATCAGCCTAACAGCAAGATATATAGAGGACCTAGGTTCAGTCCATGTATGGTCCTTGGTTGGTGCTTCAGATTCCACAGGCCCCTCTAGGCAATCGTTAGTTGACTCTGTTCTTCTTGTGCAGCTCTTGTTACCTCTAGGTCCTTTTATCTTTATCACCACTTTTCTGCTACATTTCCTATGCTTACCCAATGTTTGGATATGAGTCTCAGCATCTGTTTCAAGCTGTTGCTAGGTGAAGCCTCCCAGAGGACAACTCTGACAGGCTCCTGTCTGCAACCGTAGCAGAGTATTGTTAATAGTGTCAGCGGTTGGCTTTCTCATCCATTGGGTGGATCTTAGGTTCAGCCGGGCATTGGATGGGCATTCTCAATCTGCTCTCTCTGTTTTATCTTTGTCTCTACAGGTCTTGTATGCAGGATAAGTTTTGGATCAAAGTTTTTGTGGGTAGCTTGGTGTTCTCCTCTCTCCACTAGAAGTCTTGCTCAACTATGTTTATAGCAGCTTTATTTGTAATAGCCAGAATCTGGAAACAACCTAGATGTCCCTCAACCAAAGAATGGATACAGAAACTGTGGCATATTTACACAATGGAATACTACTCAGCCATTAAAAACAAAGACATCATGAAAATTTCAGGTAAATGGCTGGAACTAAAAAAGATCATCCTGAGTGAGAAACACAGACCCAGTACATGATATGTACTCACTTATAAGTGGATTTTAGTCGTATAGTACAGGATAGACTTACTACAATGTATAGACTCCAAAAAAATAAGCAACAAGGAGGAGCCAAAGGAGGATGCTTAAATCTTACTAGACAGAGTTAGTGGTTGAAGAAAGGGAATAAGGTAAGAGAGAGAGTACAGAAAAACATAAGGGTGAGATAAGACCTGGGAAGAGAGGAAGCAGGAGGACAGAAAGCCTGCACAGAAATCAGAAGCTGTGGGTGGGGCATTTCTGTGACAAGCTGCAGACCTAAGTCAGAAGAGGTCTCTGGGAGGACATGAGGGGAACTCTAGATGAGACTCCTAGTAGCAGGGACCATGGAGACTGAAGAGAAAGCCCTCTAACTACAACGCTGTTAATTAGACTCCACTGCTTCTCTCCAGTGAGTATTTTTTTCCTCCAAATAATGTAATTCACAATGTGCTGCAGGATATTTAATCCCACTGTGAACCTCAAGATTGTGAACTATAAAAACCTGTCTCTTGTTTGGTGTGGTTTAGCTGTAATACATACCCTTACTCCAAAAACTTTCTGTTTATTGTAAACAAGTGATTATAGTGTGGCTCAGCCCTCACACACACCTTTAATACAAGAGCTTTCTGCACACAGGATTAATCAAACTAATCCTAGGGCAAGAGGTGGAGCAAGGAACCAGATGGCAGGGATTTAACAAAAAGGAGAGACTTTGAGTTGAAGGGATTAAAGACAGCTAGGAAATGAAGAAGGGACATTTTAGCTCTTTATCTCATTGGCTCTTGAGTTCTTTATCTCTTTGACTTTTAGTTTTGGCATTTTCCTCCTGGGCTGTTGGGTGAGTTAGCTGGCTTTTTTCTTTTGGGTCATCAGCTGAGCTAGAAAGCCTCTTGGCTTTTTCCTTCTGAGATGTGAGCTGAGTAGGAAGGTCAGCTGCATGCTTTCTCAACCTCTCTGACCTTGAAAATTTTCACTCCCCCACCCCAACCAAAAAAAAAAAAAAAAAAAAAAAAAAAAGCTGGAGAGATGGCTCAGCCATTAAAGGCTAGGCTCACAAACAACAATGTAAGAGTTCAATTCCCCGCACCCACATGGTGACTCACAACCATTTGTAACTGAAGGGGATATAATGCCCTCTTATGACCTCTGTGGGCACCAAGCCCACAAGTGGAGCACAGAAAAGTGTAGGCAACACACACACACACACACACACACACACACACACACACACACACAAAGACTTCAAAGAGCTCAGAGCAAGGACTGACACAGGAGCCTCTGAGACAGTGAAGCACAGTAAGCCACCCTGAAGAACAATTTTAATTATGTGGACAGACTTTTCCTTATTAAAATGGGAAACTCCACTTCAGATTCCTTGAGAACAAGGGTAGAAGTTGAAAGGATAGAACAGTTACTTGAAAAGACCGTTGCAGTACTCGTTGCAATTATGACCACTGGGGTAAACCTCTTTGTACTGACAATTGCAATCTTAATATTTTTCCTCTCAAGAAGGTTGAAAAAATAGCTGTGCAACAAGAAAAATTAGCTATGATAGTACAAAGGCTCAAGAGACTGTTATTGGTTCAGGAATAGCCCCACACTGACCACTCTAGCACCAGATTCAGATTGGTCGAAGTTTATTGAATGCTGGATACAGTTTGGGCTTGGAGCCAGACTGCCATGCTGGTCTGTTTCTAAGGCAAGTTTTTATTACAAAAAACAAAACAAAACAACAACAACAACAAAAAAACCATCTGTTTGCCTGCAAATTTCATGATTTTCTTGTTTTTAATGACTGAGTAGTATTCTGTTGTATAAATGTACCACAATTTCTGTTTGGTTGAGGAATATTTAGGTTGTTTCTAGATTCTGGCTATTACGAATAAAGCTACTATGAACATAGTTGAGCAAATGTCCATGTATGGTGGAGCATCTTTGGGTGTATGCCCAAGAGTGGTATAGCTAGGTCTTGAGGTATGGCTATTCCCAGTTTTCTGAGAAAGCGCCAGCTTGATTTCCAAAGTGGTTTGGAAAAATTTGCACACCTCCCAGCAATGGAGGAGTGTTCCCCTTTCTTCACATCCTTTCCAGCATCTGTTGTCACTTGAGTTTTTGATCTTAGCCATTCTGACAGGTGTAAGATGGAATATCAGAGTTGTTTTGATTTGCATTTCCCTGATGACTAAGCAGGCAAATGTATGGAACTAAAAAAGATTATGCTAAGTAAGGTAACACAGACCCAGAAAGTCACACATGGTTTGTACTCACTTATAAGCGAATTTTAGTCATATAGCCAGGATAGACATACCACAATGCACAGATCCCAAGAAGATAAGCCTGATTGGCATCTGGGGCTTCATTTCTCACTAGTTAGGGGAGTGGGAGAGATCTCTGACAGGGACTATTTTGTCTGCTTTTTTTGATCACTTTCCCCTGATGGAACTTTCCACCAGGCTACAGGGGAGGAATATGAACTCAGTCCTCATGTGAATAGATGATCTGGGATGTCTGGGTAGGGAGCTTTCCTATTCTGAGGAATAGGGGAGAGAGGATGCAAGAGGGAGGGGGGAATTGGAGGAGAGGAGGGAGGAGCCTATGATGGAGATGTAAACTGAATTAATTAATAAAAAAGTAAATAGGTTACAACAAGGTAACAAGGTTTGGAAAATAAGAGGAGGGAAGCTTTAAATCATTTTGACCAGTAAAACCAAGCATTTACAAGTACACTGTATCTAGGTAGCTAGACAAAGCATTTTAAGCTAATTGTCTAGGATATAGGCTTGGGACTTTCTAGTTCCCCATTGTTCCAGGAGAAAGGAACATAGCAGGGTATTGTGATTGTGTTTAAGTAGAAAATATGTCATTAATTCAAGCAGAACATTCAACAAGTATTAGATTGTAAGTAAAAGGCTATTCAAGCTCTCAGGCAAGTAGATTTTTAGAACCTAAATTTACTTTCACCTTATGATCAAAATAGAGTCTTAAAACAAAATGGCTGTGGTTATGCTAGGCAGTAATGCCTAGACATGGTGGACATGTCTCAATGTTTGTGTGCCTCAACAGAGACAAGATACAGAAAAACTAAGAAAACAGAAAATGCTTAATTATGAGCTTATGGTACCTAATAAAATTGAGTATCAAGATAGATAGCCCACGGATAATGGGTAAGAAGCCTGGCTTGCTGGAATGGAGCCCAGCTCACTGGCATGGAGCTGGGCATGGAATGAGAGTGCTTAAATGCTTAGTTTATATATAGATTCATAAAGATCTAATTGTACCTTGATAAATGAAAAGGGGAAATAGGATTAGAGGAAAGACTTTTGATGAACTAGATCAACCTGTACACTTTAAAGGTGTTTTAACATCAGAATGGATCTCAGGGAATGTGTTACATTGGGAAAGAGGTTTTGCCTATATTTCATAGGTGATGAAAGACTATGGGTTGCAAGCCAGGCATGGTGGCACATACCTTTAATCCTAGCACTTCAGGAGGCAGAGGCAGTTAGATCTGTGAGTAAGAGGCCAGCCAGGTCTACAAAGTGAGTGCAGGACAGCTAAGGCTACACAGAGAAACCCTGTCTCAAAATACAAAGAATAAAACTAAAACAAAAATAGACAAACTATGGGTTACATCAAAATTGATAACTATCTGATCTGAATAAGAGAAGCTTCCAAATAAAAGGCCCATCTCAAGGAAGAGAAGAAAAAAGGCAGCAATAGAGATGATGCAGGAAGCAGATCCCCCTGCATGGAGACCTCTTAACAAACCAGCAGAAGAGGAACAGATACTTCATCAAACTGGCAAACCGGAAAACCTTGATGCTGAAATGGACTGTTGCTGAAGGACAGATAATCAGGACTGCAATTATGTATGATCATCCCATCAATGGATGAGTGAATCTTTATAAGGTTATTTGGAATGGGATTGATAAATGTTTCTATTGGAAAAGTTAAACTGTATGATTTTTATTTTTATTTTAGCTTAAACAGAAATGGGGAAGTTGTAGAGGAATTTTAATTCAGAACATGGCTGCTCTGGCAAGAAACTACATCCCAAAACTTCTAGGTCTCTGTGATCTGGATGGAATACAAACAGGCCTTTTATCGAAGATACAGATGCAAGGAGATCTGAGTTCATGGCCAGCCTGTTATAGAGCAAGTTTCAGGTAAAGAAAAGCTTAGATCCAGGCCTGGAAGTTCATGCCTTTAATCCCAAACTATGAAGGTGAAGTTAGTTTGTAGAAGGAAGCACTCATGTTTGAAGGTGATGTCTAATTGACTGGCAGAAAAAGTGACAAAGAAAAATTTGACAGAATAAAATATGCCCAACTCTCTCGAAAAGAGAGAGGAAAGAGAAGCTACTTAAGGAGCAATGCAGAGAGGTGTTGCACTCGTTTCTAAACTCTATTTTATTTGGGGTTCCTTAAAATCTCTCCCATCCAAAATCCCCAACCTTAGGCAAGAGAGAGAAGATTAGTGGGGAGAGGGAGCACAGACCCCTTTACTTCTCTGGGCTGTTTAGGGTTGATGGGTTCCCCTAGGGGTATACCAATCTCTGTTACATTTCTCTTCATTTGCCACACCATCCATCTATGGTACAAATTGCTACACACCACACACCATCACAGCATGCCACAATTTCTCTCTCTATACTTCCATATCTATATCCCTCCAAGTCCTAGTCATGTGGCAACATGAGGCAGGCTGTAATTAGCTGGCAAAGGCCATGCCCCGCATGAGACAGTTATCAGCTGTGGACAAACTAAAGTCCAAACTAAAATCCCACACTGGGGATTTAAACAAAAACATATTTACATAATATAACTGAGTTTTTAAAGAAACCGAAACTTCCATTACAGAGAGGAGGCAGTTTTACTGGGACAGTAATAGACAGCCTGCAGAGAGAGAACTCAGGTAAAGACTGACTAAGCCAGAGAATGAAAAGGAGCCAAGAGTTTAAAGCAGATTGCTGGAGTTAGTTTGAGGCCAAAGAGAGCAATTCAGAGGCTGAGAGAAAAGCCAGATTGCATAAGTCAGCTGGGAGAGGAGTTTGAGCCAGAACAGCTGAATTGGACCAGCCAGCTATGAGCTCAGAAAGAACAAGAAAGGGTGAGCTCATTAAACAGTTAAGTCTCAGAGGCTGAGAACATTGTAGGTTAGATTGTATGCAGGCTAGAAGCTTCCAGGACTAGGCCTAGGTTAGCAGACTGAGGCAGTAAGTCTCTGAGATAACTGAAATGGATTAATAAAACACATTTTACAACAGCGTGAACAGGTTTAGAAAATGTTCTACACACTGCATAAGACATTTACAATAGGATATAAAAGTGGCCAGGAGTGGTTCTTAGCCTGAAGAAAGAAACAGAGAAGAAAGTTAATGAAAAAACAAACTGAGAGGTAAACCTTTGCCATTGTGATTAATGCTACAAAGCAAATAAACATGGCTTTTTGCTACATCAGAAATCAATAAACCAGGTTGCAAATGTTTTTGGCTTTGTACTGTTTAACTACATCATTGACAATAGGCAAATGAACAAAACAGGCTGTGTTCTGATACATGTTATGAATTTACAAACAAAGATTTGGCCCCTGGGTCAAAAATTTTTAACCTCATTGCTACAAAATTAAGCATACTGTATTTCTGATACTTGCAATGGGATTAGAAGAGCAGACCCATCTGGGGAGCAGTCTTCTCATGGAGACTTTCAGGAAGTTCTGGGAACGGAAGAAGCAAACACGGGGATTCTGGGCATTGGGAGTATTGCTGGCTGTTTTGAGGTCAGGCGGCTAGGGCTGGCTAGAGTATGGTCAACCAGTAGCAAGAAAAGAGGACAAGTAACATCTGCAGGGTTTGAAGATTAGTGTCAGGGATGTGACCTTTCTTTCAAGTGCCAGAGAATTACTGAAGGCTTTAAAAGTGGAATTATGCTTCAGGCTCATGTGCTAAAGGATTCCAGTGTGTAGTACAGAATGGATTGGGAAGAGACATGAGGAAATTGAGGGCCCAGGAGGATCCTGTGAGGTAACGGGCATTTACCTCACACTGGTGTCTACACACTGATTTATTTTATATGATAAGTGAAAGCTTATCATACCTTTGAAGTAATTACTGATGATCAAAATTAAAATATAGGAAACAAAATATTTGTCCAAAGTTGGGTAGAAAGTACTGTCAAAAAGTTGAATCCCTAAGTTTGTCTTAGCCACTGCCCATAAGCCACTGACAGCTGTGTGCTTGAACAGTTTCCAGATCTTTTGCTCCTGTAGACCTTGAGCCAGGAGAAAAGAGTACCAACTTTGGCTTTGTGGCTTTTGTTTCTGAAAGCCTATCTTTGGTTCCTGAATGCAGGAGACCTAGTGGTGTCTTCAGCAACCTTCTCATTTCAGACATTGTGTGGCAGGGGAGGAATCTCACTGCAGCTACTTAGAACTCCTTTAATACTGACTAAATGATGTTGTCACCTTTAAACAGAAGCCTAAGCCCCTGAAAGACAGAGGAAGATAAAGGAAGGAGAGATGGGGGGATCAAGACGAAAGAGAGAGGTGTCAGGCTTCTTCCTCTCAAGCATTTTCTTTGACTGTATTGAGCATCTGAATAAAATTTTTAAAAGGAAGGAAATTTTATCCTGACAAAAACATGTTAGCTTACCTACTCTGATGTCTTTATATTTACAGAAAAGTAAATAAAGAGTTGTGTGAAGACTAGAAAGTAAACCCCAACTTGTCAATTTGAGGACCGCTGTGGAACCATGGACCCTGTGCCAGGTCATCTGGCTTACTCAGTGCTCCCCAGATGTGTAGTTGAGCTGCTCATTTTGCCTTTGGAAGACTCCCTACTTAGAGATGGTTTTAGCCACAAGTGACAGCTCATGCTGGTATAAGGATGTGAAGCAAGTGCTGGTGGGACTGCAAACTTGTACAGCACTATGGAAATCAATATGGCAAAAATTGGGAATAGATCTACCTTTCAAAAACCAGCTATACCACTCTTGGGCATTCAAGTATCCAAGAAACACTCTATCCTATCATAAGGACAGTTGCTCAACCTTGTCTGTCCACTGTAGCTTTATTCATATTAGACAGAAACTGGAAACAAAACCATAACCATGAAACTATTCCCAATGATAATCTGCTGCACTGATGCCTTCTCCACTCATCATCAGGGAGATGTCCTCTGGCAGCAGATGGGAATGGATGTGGAGACCCACAGCCAGACATTATGTGGAGAGAAAATCTAAACTGGAGGTCTCCAGCAGATTCCTCCCCTTGCAGCTCAGGACACAGTCCGTGGAAGAGGTTGAAAAACATCAAGAGAACATGGGCCATCAAATCAATTAAGCAGGGCTAATATTGAGAGGTCTAATAACTGCAAAGGTCATGAGAGACCCCCCAGAAGGTCCTAATCTATTTGGCTAAACTGACTCCATGACAGGCTTCATTTTCAACTTTGCTTAATGAGGCCTGGGTTTCTATTTCTTGGAACACAGAAAAAGTTTCTGGAAAAACCACAGCTCGCAGGCTTAAAGGCTAACATATGGGCTTGAGCTGAGTATAATGATTCAGCAAACCTGAGGAAAACTCCTTTTCAACTCTGGAAGGTTCCTAAATGTTTATTTAGCCAATCTTAGACACCCCCCTCTTAAGTCACTACTAACTAATCAAATGAAAGTTTACCTCACTCCTTCTGGAAATCCCCCTAATTGCTTTTAGGTTGAGCCTGCCTGCTCAGTTTGTGGGCCCCATTCTGAGGAATGGAGGCCCCTGCATGCTGGAAAATTTCTGTAAAATAAACTCTCCTTGCTTTTGCATACTACTTGAATCTGGGGTCTTTCTTCTGTGACTCTCAGACCCTAACAATCTATGCTCACAGAGACAGAAGCAGCAAGCGAAGGGCCTGCATGTGTCTGCACCAGGCCCTATATGCACGTGTCATGGATGTTACTTGGTGTTTTGTGGGACTCTTAGCGGGAGCAGGTGTGTAGCCGCCTCTTTTGCTGCTATTGGGACTCTTTACACTTGTTGAGCTGCCTTGTCTAGACTTGGCAAGGGCTTTTGCCTTGTCTTACATATTTTGGTTGTTGACTTTTGGAGGTCTACTCTTCTCTGAGAGAGACTGAAAGAGAGTAGATCCTGGAGAGAGGGAAGGTGGGTGCTGGGAGGAGTGGAGGGAAGGGAAGAGAAGAGAAACTGTGTTGGGGTATATTGTATGAGAGAAATATCTGTTTTCCAGAGCTGAGGACCGAACCCGGGGCCTTGCACTTGCTAGGCAAGCGCTCTACCACTGAACTAAATCCCCAGTAAAATCTGTTTTCAATTAAGAAAAAAAAAAGAAGGAAAGAAAAAATAAAAAGGGTTTTAACTGTATTTTGTTTCTCTTTTCAGTACAAAATTTACTCTCAGAAATGTGATTTTAAACAAGCAGGGAAGGGCAATTGGAAATTTCAAGGCAAGGTTCAGATATTTCTCTTTTCTTCATTGCCCACATGCGTTCACCGGGAGCACGGACATATTTTTCAGCATTTTTTCGGGTGTTTGATTAAAGACTGTAACGCCAGCTCAAAGCATTAGCTCTGAGAACCTCCCAGCACTGATGGACCCTCTGCATTCTCGGGCGGCGAGCCTATTGCTAACGGAGCAGTGCCATCTGCTGGTGACGTGAATATTTACTGTTGCCTGCCTGAAATTGATACCCTTGAGGGGATGGATCCTCTTTGGCTTTTAAAAAATATTGTTGTAACAGTATTTAGAGGAGTGTGGGAAGGGGTAAGATGATTTTATTGTCTTATAAAAGAAATCCTTTTAAGTTCCCGTGAAAAATGACGGGGTCTGTGACCTCACCAGAGAGAGCTCTAACAGCCAGGGAGAAAGAGCTTGGTATTTAGGTGATTTGCAGTCCGAAGGAGCTGCAGAAGGGAGCTGGGCGCCACCCAGTGGACTCATACAGCCTTGGCAAGAATGGAAGGGTGAAGGCTGGATTTCACAATGAGATCACCAAACCAGTGAAGAAACAAAACGCAAGAATCTCTACCTATCTAGACTGCTGTATCTTTCAAACAGTATCTTCCTTACGTGTTTTTCCCAATCATGTTTTTCCCGCTAAGTACAGCTTAAGGGGTCCTCGACAGGCTGCCAACAAGCAAGGCTTCTGTGGGTTTCATCCAAACAGGGAAGGTCCAGAATGTCCTTCTAAGGTAACAGGAACTGTAACAAGCATTAAATCCATCAAGCACTTCATTTTTCCCCATCTCAAAGATTGCCCTTCCCAGCCCTGCCCTTTCTAGGGTCAAGGGAGGGTCCTGACTCAGCAAAAGGAACTTTGCTGACGGGTTAAATCAAAGTGTTTGAGATGAAGACTTCCCTAGAGCAGGGCCACTCACCCTTCCTGAGGCTACACCCTTAGTACAGTACGCTCAGGTTGTGGTGACCCCCAATCATAAAATTGTTTTTTGTTACTACTTCATTAATGAAATTTTGTGACTGTTTTGAATCATAATGGCAGTATCTGTTTTCATCAATAGTCTTAGGTGACCCCGGGGAAAGGGTCATTCGAATCCCCAAAGGGGTCAGGACCGACAGGCTGAGAACTACTGAACTGTGACACTAACGTATCAGGAGGTATGAAGTGCAGGTTTGTTTTTGCCGCACTCAGATGGAACACAGGTCCACACACAGCCTTACATAGTGCTGCAGTCCAGGTCCAAGAAGCCGTTCTGAGACGGACTTACTATTCTAATTTTTTGCCTGTGGATCAAAAAAAATTCCTAAGATAAGTATACCAAATCATATGCTATCTATAGAATAATAAGATAAAGTACACACAGGTAAATGCAAAGGTGCAGCAATTTAAACACTTTATGCATGACAGTGTGGAGAACACAAAGGTCACAGTGTGGGAAATGCTGGGAAATATGTCGGATGCGCAGGCAGAGAGGTGAACACAGTTACCACTGGAGTAACTTGAGCAGGTGTTTGGAAGAAAGATCATTCCAGGGTCAAAAACACTAGACTATAAAGAGGAGAGAGTGAAAATTTTAATAAAAGTCCTATGTGCAAAGCTGAACAAAAATAATAAAGGCCACGTGCATCTGGTGCATTCTTTGTGGAAGCCTGAATGCTATGTCACCCAGTGTCTTGTTTTGAACTTTCTATAGAGAACGGGAAAGCCTGAATGCCATATTGCCTAGTTTCTTGTCTTGAATTTTCTATAGGAAAAGGGAATATTGATAAGTCTTGTGAAAGTTTCCCATGTAAGTTCTACTACTCATTTGCAAATGCCCTTTTGTTGGTGCTGTTTAAAAAGTTACTTCAGTAACATGACAAACAATGGAGATCCCCTGGAAGGGCTTTTATTTGGTTTGGTTTGGTTTGGCTGCAGCTCAGGATGCCTTTGACTTTGCAGCCATTCCCCTGCTGCTGCCTCCTGCGGGCCATGGAGTGTATCAACCATGCTTGACTTCTACCTCAAGCTCTCTTGTTTTTGTTTTTGTGCTTATGTTGAAGTCTCTAGTATATTTATTCTTTTATTTAGGGATAATTACCTCCATAAACACTTTTATTCAGCAAGCCACTAGATCCTGGAGAAATGAGCATAGCTCAAGTACAATTACAGATGCAAAGTATTACTACTAGGCATGTTAACACCATGGCGGTCGGAGGGGCTTCCTCAGCTGCTGCACTGCACTGAACATGGCAACAAACACACCTACCCTGCCATCAGCTTCCAGCAAGAGCAGGAGCCATGAGGTCAAACAGAGCATTATCAACCTGGACATTGCCTCTCCCATCTTTGAAAGGCTGACTGAGCGATGAGAGGTTGGCAAGGGCTATTCTGTTGGTTTGAATAAAAATGGCTTCCATAAGCTCATAGGGAGCAGCACTATTAGAAGGTGTGGCCTTGTTGAAATGGGTGTGGCCTTGTTGGGGGAAGTGTGTCATGGGGGCCCAACTTTGAGGTATCAGACGCTCAAGCCAGGCCTGATGCCTCACTGTCTTTTCTTGCTGCCTGCACATCACCATGCTTCCCACCATGATAATAATGGACTAAATCTCTGAACCTATAAGCCAGCCCCAAATTAAATGTTTTTCTTTATAAGAGCTGCTGTGGTCATGTTGTCTCTACTCAGCAATAGCTATCATAGCTGAAATAGCTATCTTACCATAGTTTGTTTTTTGGATTTGATGAAGGTTAAAAGGTCTATGAAATCAAATCGGAGCATATTTTTGACTCTTGGATTTATATGTTCCCTTTTATTTGTTATAAAAAGTTTTAATTAACCACGTAGTCTGGCAACAAATGAAAGACCTAAAGCTCTGTGATCAAAAGCTGTTTTTTTTTAATGCAGGATTTTAATGAATCCATTTCTCATAAGAAATTTTAGCTTATTGATTTATTTCCCACAAGATCATGCTATAACTCATGAAAATCTATTTTATTAGCTTTAAGCATTGATCATTAAATGTTGCAAAGGCTTTCTGGCTTATTTGGAATCAGGAGAATAAGTTCTGGGTTGTTTTCATCTTGTTTGTACTTTAGTAAGTATATTATAAGGGAAAATCATACAAAGGATCACAGATAAATTCCCAAAGCAAAAACCAGCACAACAGGCTCCTCTATAAAATCAAAGAGAATAGAGTGCTGGGCACCAAGAAAAATACCATTGTCTTTTTCTGTGTTAATCACAACTAGTAGCTGTGATAAAACACTTGAGTAGGGAACCTAAAAGATGGACAGGTAGAACACAGGTGCTCAGTTTCAGGGGTTTCGGTTCATGGTAGTTTAGTCTGTTGCTTTTCATTCCTTTAGTGACATAGTACTTCATGATAAAAGCAAATGGCAGAGATTACCTGGTGGCGGCCAGGAAGCAGAAGTCTCCAAAGGATGCATCGGTGACCTACTGCTTCCAACAAAACCTCCTGAACTTTCTGTCATCTTCCTTTGGAGCCACAGCTGATGATCAAACCTTCCCGTCAACATTTGCGTGACATCCAGAACCAAGCCATCACACTCCTTGGGTGGAATGACTGCCGAGTTTACTAAGATAGGAAGAGATATTATCTCTCTTTGTAAAGACAGGTATATACATTCATATTGCCTATATTTATAAGATAACTCATCTACCTTTATTTTTATTGACAAAGGTTGGGGCTTATATTTATCTGTTTATTTATATTTATCATCTGTTTATTTATCTTTCTATCCACCCACCTAACTGTCTATCATCTCTCTACTGCTCGGTCTCACTTAACTACACATTCATACACACATACTTTTATAAACACACACTTACACATCCTATTGTTTGATTCTTCTTTGAAGACAAAAGTGGTTATATAGCACATAATAAATATGTGAACACACACTCTTATACACATCCATACATACACACAGGCTCACACAGACACATTTACTCATTCACACACAGTTGAACCCACACATTCAACCTCAGCTACACACTTCACTTACTGTCACACATTCTCACACTCTGATACACATACTCATAAACACACTCACTCTCATATACATGCCCTCAAACGCACACATACACATACCCAGTTACTCATACAGTTGGTTACACACACACACACACACACACACACACACACACACACACATACAGACTCACCTGCATACTTTTATGTGTACTCCCTTTTATATGCACTCACACACTTAGTTCAACAACTGAAATGAACAAGTGTGCATTCTTCACATGATGCTAAAGTTAGCTTACTAATTAAGAGAACAAGTGACCCTTTTCAGAAGACGCTGCCTGCATCCTGAGTGTCTTCAGGCTTGAAGTTCAGAGTAGGAGAATGAGGGCAACAATCTTTGGGCCCCAGTGCTGCTTTATTTTCCTTTGTTGAGTGTCCAGGCCTCTAGAAGACAATTTTCACTGTTTTGAACAGTATTCAGCAGTTGTTAGGAATAATCAGTATTTATTTCTTGGACTCTGTCCTTGATAGGAATAAAGTTATCTGAGAAGAAAAAACTAGAAGTAAGGAACAATTTTTCTTCCACATGAGTTCAGGCACATGTGGCCCCAGCAGCCCAGAATGTGCATCTGGAGATGAGGAAAAATGTAAATGGGGAGGGGAGGCAAGAATGCAAGGCAATTTGAACTACAACAGCTTCTGCTTAGTTAACACAGACCGCGTCAACCGACAGAGCAAATGACAGAGAATAGATCTGTTGAGAGACAAGTCTTTGCTGATGAATTGGGAATTATTTGGAAGAATGAAAGCTACAGTATATTAGAAATCTTGTAACAGGTTCTATGACTTAGAGAAGAAGCTTCTTTATAGCTGCTCATGACTTTGTTGTTACTATGAAAAATCTGGTAAGTGGTTTTTAATTTACATGTTTGTAATACTTACTTGGAATTATTCTAGAAAGGACAATGTCATTTTAAGATTCTTCATAACCAAAGTTATTTTTGAAAATATGTTTACTCTCACATTGTTTTTGGGGGACATTGTTTACCTTACTGATCTTTTACTTATATTTTATTGATATATTATTTGGATGTTGTCTGTGTGAAGGTGTGCATAGTGTTTGCACACAAGTGAATTTCTTCTGCTCCATTTCTTTTTGTTTGTTCATTTTATTTCATCCATGTTTTTTTTTCATTTATATTTACCTGTTTGTTTTCTGAAGAGAGAGAGAGAGAGAGAGAGAGAAAGAAGCAATGGAGCAGAAGCATCAGGAGGCTTTTCATTTGGGGTTTGTGTGTGTGTGTGTGTGTGTGTGTGTGTGTGTGTGTTTGTGTGTGTATATGTGTGCATATATGTGCGTGTGTTTGGGTGAAGGTGTGTGTATGCGCATGTGAATTTCTTCTGCTCTCTCTGTTTCTTTTTGTTGTTGTTCATTTTGTTTTATCCTTGTTTGTTTGTTTTTTTCTATTAACCTGCTTGTTTTTTGAATAAAGAGAGATAAGTTGTGGGGTGGGAAGAGTCAGGAGCTTGGAGGATCTGGAAGATGAAGGAGGGTAAATAATAATCAAAATATATTATGTAAAATGTTTATTTTCAAAAAAATAATATAATAAAATATTCTGAGTAGCTATTTTAAAGATTCATTGTGTGGTGTATAAACACTGTAGCATTATTAACCAAAAATTTAAAGAAATAAACCACTTTCAGATGAAAATGCTTATCAGAGGTGGGCTAGTCAAGGTGCCAACCATATTTTTTTTCACAAGGAATAATTTTTTTCTAAACATCAAGTCACTAAATATGCTGATTTCCTGGTTGTTTAGGCACCCTTTCCATCCCACTCTCCATGTATTTCCACAACAGTAAAACGGGCCTCGTGGTTATGAAGTCTGTAAATTTGTATTTGAAGCAACTTACAAGGAGATATTTTGAGTTTTGGAAACCTAATCACGTAAGGCTCTGGAACCTGGTGTGCTTCCTGGATTTTTGGCTGGCAGTTCCATGGAAAGCAATGCCCCAGAGCTTACACACAGTTGCATTTACCTTAAAGTTCTTCAGAGAAAAAAGTAAGGACAGGTCTCCCTGCTGTGAGGCCCAAGGCATGGGCTTGCCAAATGACATCCATGGATGCTGCATTCTCAGTGGCCCAAAAGAACTTCTCCACCCCCGCACCATCTGAGGCATATCTATGGGGTTCTAGTCTTTACCTTTTCTCTTGTTGTTTTCTTCTTTTTCCTGTGGACTTTGCACTGTCCTACCACTCATAGCTGGTGGGAGGAGGAAATGGGGTTTTGTATCACCTGCTCACTTGGTGGTTTACTAGAACATCATCTCCTTTACATGTGCAAATAAGCCTTTTTACAAGTTCCATTTTTACAAGACAGCAAGTATGCCGAAGCTACTAAATTATGTGTTCAAGTAAGACACTCATTTTGGAAAAGAAGAGGTATAGAGTTGATCTATTCCTTGGAAAAATCTACACTAAATAAAATTAAATGTCCTACTGAACATTCAACTTTCAGCCTTTGTGTTTTGTGTTTCAGTGGGAACTGCTAGATTTAAAGAAATTAAACATTATCACAGAGTTCGAGTGCTGGGGATACTTTTGTTATCATCATCTCACTTGCTTCACAGGTAACCTAGGGCAGGCCTGCAACAGATAGGAGACACAGCGACGACCCACAATAAAAGATCATTCACTAGCTGAAGAAATGCTTTCTCTAAAACGACTCTGGGACATTTGTTCTGCATTGTGTGACCCCTTCAGAGTAAAGGCACTATTGGCTTTAGCACGATGGGATCAGTTTGCTTTTGTGAACCTTACAGCAGTTGTACCCACTGTCTTCTCTAGTTCCTCTCATTTTTATTGGTTTCCCCTCTTGTGGCTTCCCAGCTTCCCTGAAGGCTGTAATGCGGCTTTCTAAGGTACAGAAACATCTAGACATATAGTAAGAGAACCCAGGCTAACATCAGGCTGAGACCTAATTGAGATTTAATTGCAAATACCTATCCAACATTGTGTACATATATATAAAAATGTATATATATAATGTACATATATATGAGGTTCACACACAAACTAAGATATATTGTATTTTTGTTCTCCAATTGACAGTTTTTCTCTGAATAAATGAAGCACCAAATCTGCAAGAATTTAAATATAGAGATTTGAAATCATGATTATATGGCACTGAGAACCAGAGATAAAAATTCATGATTAGGATTGAAGACAAACAACATCATGACAGATTGTACCTTCACAAAGATGTAGCTGTGGGATGTGGAGGTGGCTCAGTTGTTAAAGTGCTTGATCTGAGACTATAAAGACCTGGGTTTGGATCCCCAGAATCCATTCAAACAACTGAGTATGGTGGCACTTGCATATAATCTTAGCAGAGATGAAAATTGAGAGGTGGAGACAGGTGGATCCTTGGGAGCTCATGAACCACTTATTTTGGCCTATGTGATGCAGCTCTAGGCCAATGGGAGATTTTGTCTCAAACAGAAAGGTAGAAGGTACCTGTTGTGGTTTCATTCTGAAATGTTTCCTGTAAGCTCATACAGTTGGTCATGTCACCTGCAGCCGGTAGCACTTTAGGAAGGTTGTGGAATCTTTAAAAAGTGGAACCTTGAGGCCACTGGTGGCTTGCCTTGGTGCTTTATAGCTTGGTCTCACTTTGTGTTCAAACTCTGAGTGTGGACGCAGTATGAAAGCAAGCTGCCTGGTCTTGCCACCCTGCTTGCCCTGCTGGCTGGCATGTTTTTCCTAGCATGATGCACTGTATCCTTCTGGAACAGTAAGCCAACATAAAGCCCTGTTGAGGTATTTCATCACAGTAAGGGAAAAGTGACTAATATAGTCCATGAGAACTAACATCAGAGGTTGTCTTCAGAGCTCCATATGAGGGTTTTGCACTCATGTACCTGCACCCCTATGAACATGTGTGAGTGCATACACCCATGGGTGTGCACACACATAACTAGAACAAAAGAGAAAACCAAAGGCTTTAGGTAGGGCTATAGTCTGCTGCCAATGTGGAGAAACAAACATAGGTTAAAACTATTTAAGGTGCTGGTGAGATGGTTTAGAAATTGAGAGTATTTGTTGCTCTTGCAGAGGACCTGATCTGGCTCACAATTTTCTGTAACTCTCGGTGCAAGGTACCCAAGGAGGAGGCTGGACAAGCTTGGTCTTGTGATGCTGAACCCACTGAAGTGATAACACACAGTTATTCATGAGTCTTCATAATCTAAGTTTTAAAATACCTTGATTTAATTTTAATTATGTGTCTGTGTATGGAAAAGTACACCTGAGTGCAGGTGCCTAATGAGGCCAGAAGTATCTGAACCTTCCTGGATCTGGGGTAGTTGTAAGTTACCCTAAGTGGGTGCTGAGAACCATGCTGGGTCTTCTGCAAATCGGTATGCACTTTTAACTGTTGAGCCATCTTTGCAGCCTCATAACTCCTGTATTAGATATTACCTTTGAAGTCTGTTGCATTGGTGGTTAAGTTTTGGAGACACATTACAACCATAACAACATACCTGTGTTTATCTCTATCACCCACCACCAGCCCCGTGCATAGGCCAGATCTGAAACACCCACCCTCATCTGTTATCCCTTTAGTCCCTTCAAATACTGTATTCCGTCTATAAAGAAGCAGACAGACCGAATTCCATGAGAAGCTTTTCCTTGTGGTCATACTCCCTTAAAAAAACACCCTTGCCCCTTTCTATCATTTCCACATTGAAAGACATAGCATTCTTCTCACAAAAGGCTGACTTTCTTTATTGTTTCTTTTGGCCCTATAACATCTGGGCACAACCAAGGCATGGGCTGCAACTCTAGTCTTTGGTGAGCTCACTCCTACCAAACTATGGGCTTGATTGTGCATTGTAGGCTTATGACAGTGCCACCACTTCCCGGAGCCATGACCTCTGGACTTAGTCCTTATATTATTCTTTCCTGTGGAGTTCTGCAATTTTTTCTGTCCTCCCTGAGTTCATAACCACTCCCTTCCCATCAATTTTCCATTCACCTCCCTAAGTCCCAGCTAGACTCAGACTAGACTCAGGCTCATCTGCCCAGCAGCCTCTGTGACTGCTGTGCTGCTGTCAAGCTCATCCTTCTTTAATTAGGACATTGAGCTCTTCCCATGATAGCATAGTCTCTGCCTTGTCCTCACTCTGTAGCCCCCTTTCTATACCCTGTGATCAAGCCATTCCTAACTAATTTCCACTCAGTGCTCTGGGATCTCTGACCTCTGTGCCTGGAATAACCTTCCTCACCCCCAATCTGAACTGATTGAGCCAAATCCTGACTCGGCCTTTCTAACTTCATAGTTTTGTCTGAAGTTCTAGAAGCTTCTCTTCAACTTTCCCTGAAGTCACCCTAACCTTGGATTATTTCCCTTCATATGCAGGGTCATGGGAGAGAGCTGATAAGTGTGCTGAAATAAGAGGGAATAAAGTCTTAGAGCTTAGCTTGGTCATAGAGAGGCTCTTTATTTTCAATGAGCAGCTTCCCACAGATGGAAGACAAATACTCCTATGATAAAAATTATACACGATGAGCAAAAACCCCTGATGTCTAAAGGTATTCACAGATTTTATGATTTTCTTTTCTACCATGTTCAAATTATTCAGTTTTTATTGGAGTTTCCTGTGGTAACAAAATATAAAATTCTTCTTTTTTCTTATATCTCTTGGCAAAAAGGAGACTATAAATGAAAATATTTGAAAATTTCACTTTTATTTTCACTTTTTCTTGAGGGAGGCAGAAAAAGAAAAGTCTAACACAAATCATTTTTTCCTTTGAAGTGAAGAAGAGAGAGAGGTGGAATGAAAAAGAAGTGAGAAGTACTGGGGTATTCATAAGGAATGAAGATGAGCTTAGCTTCAGATATAAAACAGAGGCACATAATTTAAATGCAAAGTCCGAAGCCTGACCAACCAAGGCACTGAATTTACAAAGCCAAACCCATACAAACTTCAAAACTGCAATAAACATGGAGTGGCGGAGAAATGGAACAAGAGTTTCCTGTTAGCTCCATTGCTGCTCGCCCATGCTTTCAGATGTGACCTGATCACCCAGGTTTGCAGATGGCCCTTGAGCAACAACCGTTTTCTTAACATGACTTGGCCGGGAGTTGTGAACTTTGGCTCAGGAGATGGGCTTTTGCAGTGACCTGCCAAAAGAGGCTCGCAGCTTAGTGCTGGGCATACACTATGCTGAGGAAAACCTTGAGCCAAACTGGCCTTGGCTCTGCAGAAAGAAACGATTCTAGGTTACCAGAGGAAAAAGGGGAGCAAGGCACCTCTGTTCTGACCATGCAAGTAGAGTTAACAAGACTGGTCGCTTTCCAAGCCTCCAAATGAAAATGGCCACTTTAAATGTGAGAAAGATACCCCGGGCCCAGA
Organism: Psammomys obesus; assembly: GCF_907164565.1. Taxonomy (NCBI): domain Eukaryota; kingdom Metazoa; phylum Chordata; class Mammalia; order Rodentia; family Muridae; genus Psammomys; species Psammomys obesus. The sequence goes on along the minus strand of NW_026596089.1, from coordinate 1,230,739 downwards.
TTTCAAATAACACTACTATGTTTCTTTATTTATTTTCATTTTTGTTTTTTGTTTGGGGATGATTTAGACTTTGCTTCAAAACAAAGTAAAAAGCCTAAAGCCTAAGTTATGTTGAAGCTGACACACAAAAACAACCCAGCTTTGCATCCATTAGCTATTCTAAGAAATTCTAACGTCAGAGTTCATTAATCCCAGGACCTGGACCTCTGTCATATATTCATTCCTAGTGTTTTGGCAAAATCACCCCATGTCATTGCCTTTATTGGTGGCAGGCTTATTTTCCAGCTGTCAAATAATTTTTTTCCTTCCTATTTAAGAGTCAGAAATAGAAACATTCCCTCATAAAGGAACTGAATAATTTGGAACATGAACAATATAAGTATTTATTTGAAAAATCATTTTCCATTTCAGTAAAATGGCAAATCAGCTTTAGTAGTTTTTCACTACCAACTCTGGTTTGCCCTCACAGTTACTCTTATCCATCATATTTAAAGATATTGCTACAGAAAACTATTTCACAACTTTTTTGAAAAAAAAATAGTCTCTCTAGTAGAAGATTAGCTAAAACAGTAAAGCTAGGTGGTAGAAAACTAAGATTTGAAACAAACTGACATGAACACAAATAAATAAATATGTACAGAAGAGACATTGCCAATATCTTTACATGGTAAGAAATAGTGACAAGAATGGAGATTATCTCAGACTCTAAACTAAAACTCTTAACAACACAGTGAAAAGAGAGAGTGATGAGTAATTATGCAGACTCTGGATTGGGATTGTTTCATAGTTGGTGTAGGTGGAACTTTGGCTCTCCAGTGGAATTCTGCCTCATTCTTCTGAGGAGCCAAAAATGGAAACGAGAGCCACATATTTGGAGCTGAAGGTAGAATTTGGATCAGTCTTTTAAATCCACTTGCAAATATTTCTAGGCTATTGTTTCTTCATTTTCTTTTTCTTACTTGGTTATTGAAGATTTTAAAGTGGAGCCAACATTATTCCCAGGTGAGAAAAAATAAAGGTTTTATTAGCTCTGAATGCTTGTAAGAAGAAATAAAAAGGAAAGCCTATTCTGAAGCTAAGTCATAAACTCTATTAACTAAATATTCACTTTGTGCATAAATCTCACAGTAGAAAGCTAATTAGGATCTATCGGGAACACCTAAGTTTGGGGGAAGTATGTGAATATACAGTGACTATTTGAAATTAAATTTTCCTCTATGCGTCCTCTGGTACAATGAGCAGCCTGCTAATATAAGCCCAAAGAAAAAGACTGGCTCTACTGAGGTGACGCTTAGTCACCTTAATATTCACTATCCCTTTCTTCTACATGGCCGCCGCCTCTGTGAAAACCAGGCCTAGCAAAGTTCAGGTGCACCAAGACGGCAGTCCAGGCCACCACAAAACGGAATGGCAATAACAACCCACTGCCACAGTCCAGCATCCTTTGCAGCTTGGCAAATAACTCCATGGTTGACACTAGAGAAATGAGAGGGCCTTTAGTTGTTGCGAAGCCTACAGGATCTTGTAGCCAGGAATGACCTCCTTTCTGTACAGACTGACTTTGCCTTTTGTCATCACTGTGCTGCTATCTTGCCAAATCTGAAACTTCCCAGAGAACCCTAAAGGGTTCTTTAGCAAGGCTAAAGCCACCATACACTGAGGCCTGTGGATAGGATAGCCTCATTAAAGCACACTTTGTTTAGGATAGTATAAGCTGCTTAGTGTTATGCATAACTTGCATGCTGCAGTCTGGTTCATAAATATTATACTATAAAGTAGTATATTTCGCCAGCCCTCCTTAGGCTCTTACACACTCTGAATGGAGGGCTCAGTGCAAATAGTTTTTAGACTAGCAGTTGTAGACCTATATGTTTATAAATTATTGTGATTAACCAAGACAGCTGTGTGTTTCAGTGTATGTCTCTTGGAACAAAATATCACTTGGAGGACTCAGAGATCTCTGAAGTTTATGTGATTTGAAATATCTTAAAAATAATTAAAGGAAGAATAGGACTACTTAGTCTCAAAAGTGTGTCCTCTAAACAGTGAGAGGCCATTACATACAGTGTGCATTCAGTGAAATTCTCATTCCTCTAATGAGCCTGTGGTCCGATTTCCCAGTGAAGGAAGATGGAGGAGATGCTTGTTTTTAAATCTCAGGAGGCCCACTTTAATTCAGTGTCCATATTCAACTGGATTTTACATGCATGGGACAATGGTGATGTTTCAGTTGTATGTCTTGAGATATTAAAAACTTACACAACATTAGCCAGATCAAATTTTTCAAATACTTTCTTGCAATTTTTATGAATGTTAAATATGTTTAATACGTGTGTCAAATATTAAACATTCTTTTCTACTTATGGTTGAAATTTCACTGAAAAAGAAAAAGATGCTGCTATATTCATAGAAATAGCATTGGAACAAAACCTGTGAGCATCCACAATCACTACAAACATCAATTACTGTTTTCTACATCATCTTTGTAAGAGTCAGGCCACATCCAAGCCTAACTATGAGGTGTGGTAAATGAGATCTAAAGTAGAATTTGTTCTTGGGTTTTTTTTTCTTCCATGATGCCTTTCCCCTCATTCTGTTGAGTTTGATTCAATTACATTCTAAACAGTCGTATCTCTTAGAAGTGCTCAGCGTGCTCTCAGTTCTGAAGTGTGATGTCAGAAGCTCATCCACAGAAGAAATATTCCAAAAAGAAGAATTCTGCATCCCACAGCAGCTTCCCTAACAAGAGGCAGTTCTCAAAGCTCTGCAGCTACCTAGGGAACAACACACCGACTTTAGCTGTTCATAGCTTTTGCTGCTTGTAGTTCTTCACAGTTCTCTAGACGAGCTTCCTTTTTATTTTTTTTTCCTCATATTGGTGACATTAAAACTTTGTGCTGTGGCTGAAAGTATCTGACAGGATAATATTTTTATAGAAGTTATCTGAATGAGCATTACAGTAACCCTTGACCTTATCAATAACCTGGTGGACGGGGATGATTGATGTCTGTTCTCCACCAGCATGGGTCAGTTTTGACAAGGACTTGTCCATGGAAGTGCTGTCTGCAAGAAATGATGCAAGAGATTAGTCTGCAAGATTAGCTGGTAACAAGCCCACGGCCATGGCACATGGAAGAACACAGTGGGAGGGAAGTTCTGGGTTCTCTGACAGGTTATGGAAGAGGCAGTACTCAAATATGCTCCCCCTTCAGATGAACTTCTCATATTCACTCAACCTCAGCTTGCTTTCGTGTAACTTCTGTTATGGCATGTTATAAGAAAATGTTCCCCAAAATGGCATTCTTCAGAATTAATGAATAAAATAGTTGAACTTAAAAAAAATTATGCACCCTATGGCTCCAGTGTCAGAAACAAGGTAAAAACTGAATGAGACTGTGTTGAAATGCTCATGAAAAAAAGATTATTTAAGATATATTTTACAAATAGTGTAGAGTGTGAGAAAGGGAGCACATGGCTGCCCCTGAGGCTACAAGAACAGGGAGATGAGTTACAGTCTATGCATAGAAGTCTGACACCATCTAAAGATTTGATAAAATTTAACTTAAATGCTTTTGGAGAGTAAATGTGAATTAAGACACACATGAAAGCAGTGCTGAGTGCATTTCCTCATGGTTGTTAGTTGTGATATGAAGGGAAACCAACAAAAGCATTATCATTTCATAAAGTCAAAATTATCCTCACCAGACGTGTCTCAAAAGCAACGTCGGAGAAATTAATAGCAATTAAGGACTACTAGACACATTTCTAGAATTTTTCAGTACTAGATAAGTACATGCTATTTTTTTCACAGGCTCTGAAACTGGCTCAGGTAATGGTCTGATTACCCCTTTGATCAATGTAAATCTGTGTTTCTATGAATATAATCAGTCTATCTTCTCCCTTCTGAAATGCTCTGGGAAAAGTTTTATCCCCAGGTTAACGAAATTACAGATTTCACAGTGTTGATAAAGAAAAAAAGTAGTGTCCCTGTAGTCATATCTTCTCTATACTTTGTGAGAGAGACAAAAAACAAAATGCTACCCTCAAAATGCTGGTCTCTGTAGCCAGAGATCCATAATTTGGAGTATGCACTTCAATCATTTTATGTTTTGGGTAAACTGGAGCCAATATAGGAAATGACTTGTAAAATGCATCACTAAGTATTAAAGTCTAAGACATTGTCATAGTATGTATTGCTCCGCTACTATTCTGTGTCAGGGCACACACCAGTTCAGAACACAGGAAGTGGTAGTCTCATCCCATACTTTAGGAAAATGGGGAGAAGAGGAGATGATGTATTGGACAACTGGCAGATGAAATGACAGAGTGACTGAAGCATGTCCTAGCACTGATTAGGAAGAACCTGGAGGAGTCATACAAGGCCCTGTCCATGACGCTCCCAGAAAGCTCCTTGATTTTGTGCTTCCTTTAGGTTCACAGATTCACTAGCCACTGGTTTTCTGGTGAGGATTACCTTATTACTTTAAACATAAATAATGAATAATTTGTGTTCAAAGTTTTTAGCAAACCACAGGACCTCAGGGAAATGCTAAAGATGCATCCCTTCTGGCTCCTGAGCAGTGCCCAAAAGCACGTATTTTTAGAGACTGTAATTGGCCTCATTCCAAGTATACGACTCTACCGGGTGGTTCTTCATTCTCTCACAGAATAAAGCTGTGTGCATGAATGTAATACATCACATACATACATGATGTCCCATGGCTTCTGCTTAAAAGTCACATAAGGAGTAACAAAGATTCAGATTGTTTCTGAAAACGAGGGGCTAGAGATATGAACCATTGTTTGATATATATTGAAGTCTCAAGCAGATAAAAACCACCACAAAGCAGCTTGAAATCAATCATTTCTCATTCAAGACTTCTACGAATGTACCATGACACACTCAGGAATCCAAAAAGACAGTGAAAAGAAAAAAGGAAAGAGATGTCACATCATATAACAAAAAGTTTATTAAGCACTTCTTTTTTTGGTTTTGTTATTATGTTACATGCTATGTGACCCGCTCATCTGGAGCATGGTACATTTCCTAGAAGGCACAGCTTGCACAGCCCATGCAGAGAAGAGCTGGCCCAGCCCACTGTCAGAAGTTTCAGATTTCAGCTCAGTGCAGGAGTATACCGTTGTGCTAGTTGAGAAGAACTGCAAAGAACAAGCCGTTTTGCTGGTGCAGCAAGCACCTTAGCTTAATTCATGCACATGTTCTCATTACCTTGCACAAATTCATGCATCAAAAAAAAAAAAAAAAAAAAAAAAGCAGAAAAAGTTACCTGAATGTTGCAGTTCTGTTGATGGAATTCTCTTAGGAGAAATTATCTATACCATAAACATATGAATGTCTAAATCAATTCCAAGAAATAAACCAGCTACATAGTCATGAGGATATGGAGTGGTTTTCTGCACATTCCAAACCATCCTCAGTAGACAGCTGTCTTGGCAACAACTGGCAGGGATTTAGACTTGCAAATCAACTGTAACCCAAGCTTTTCAACCCGAGTTGCTAGTACAGACACCTCACATGTATCCCTGAAGTTTAGAAAAAGTTCAAATACTAGTCTCTTCTGCACCACTGGCTTCAGTTCACCTGCAGTGGCTAAGCGGAGTAAACGCTTCCAACTCCTTTCCATTATGCTCTTAGATATATCTTCAGAATACAGCAAGTGCCAGCACAGTGTAGCTGTTTCTCAAGGCATTTAACTTCACACATCTCACTATCAAGAACTGCAGACACATTGTTTCCCTGCTGTCATCAGGGTAATTTGTATACATCCTTAGTGTCAGAACACATGGCCACTGGAGCTGTGCTGAACAAGCAGGACATGAACAAAGCAATATTTCTCACAGTCCTTTTGACTTTATGGATAATGGGTTGTCCATTCTTTCATATCTTATGAGCAAGCTAAAGGACAGTTGCCACTTACCTCCTCACTTGCAGTAGTTATGGAATTAAGTCTTAAACACAATATTCATCCTACATGGTGCGTCTTCCTGGCCCCATACCTAATTGCAAGTTTTATACTGGCAAGGTTCATACTGGGTTGAAATGTTTTGCAATTTGATTTCTACATTTTTTAAATAAAATTACTTTGAAATGAAATATCACAATTTCAAAGAGAAAACTGTTTCAACTCAAACTTTGAAATTATGCTAATACTGAGAGCTAGTGATATTATAACCATTAGAAATAGTTGGGTTAAAGTAATTTTCAATTTAGAATTTACAAAGCTGATGGATTAAGTCTTTAGGTGGACAGGATATTCTGATAAATCTAAACCCAGCCCTCTACCTGGCACTGGGATCCACTGGTCATTATAAGTCAGTTTTGTGATGAAAACACATAAATGAAAACCAACCAGAGGGAAGATTTACAGGCCAAGAATGACTCACCTGAGTGGCTGTTTCTTTTGAAATAGGTGGTGGAGCTGGATTTTGATTTGGACGTGAGATATGTTGAATTGGAGCCAATGGAACTTGAAGACAATGATTTCCCCAGGTTATCAGAGCTCTTCTTGATGATATTGGTAGCTGTCTTACTCCAATCTGGAAGGAATAAAGAGCAGTACTTTATTAGTTGGCTTATAGAAAATACAAGCTGTCCCAAAAATCCATCACTGCGTCATTCAATCTATCCAGAAGAGTTGGTTTTCTCATATACTCGGTGACTTAAAGAAACTGATATGGAAACATTAGGAAGCCAAGGAGAGATGCATTTTGCTCTGACCCCATGCATATCCTATTTAGAATCTCACTTCAATACCCTATAGGTGAGAAACATTTGCAGGTATTTAAAAAGTTAATGACAGTTTCCTCTAAATGTTGTGTCTCCAGAAATCACTCTTCATGTAAAATGGAGTTGAGAATCTAAAAATATGGAGCCACTGTAGAGGAACCTGCAGATAGGAGTTGTCAAATTAGATGTCAAAACTCAAACAATTAAAAAAAAAAAAGACTGAACCGACTTCATGTTTCTTTTCTACAGTATTCAAGGATGGGGTCAAATGTTTGTAAGGCATTCTCAGTGGAGGCAGGTTGCTTTGACAGCATAAGGAGGAATTCCTGTGGTTTCAACTACTTCTCCAAATGAAACTCAGTTAACCCCATACCTTTACCTGAGTTGTCTGCTAGCCGAAATCTGCCACAGCAGAGATGACGCCTCCACTGTTTCTGAACATTCTCTTTCATTGCACAGTGGAAGATGAATATAAATAAACCTGTGTCAAGAGAACACGAAGACTATTTAAGCCAAATGGTACATTATTAAGATAAACATTATTAACTATGTGGAATTATCTTAAAATTTTATAACAAGCCACCAAGGGACAAAGACCTTAAGGAATGGACTCTTAATGTAAGCATTAGCCAGCTTAATCTTTTACAGAATAACAGAGAAACTCAGAATTCAGAATAAGTACATGGACCTTAGTTGACCTTTGTTCTGCATACCTTATGACATAACTACACTCCTAACACCAACGATGACTTTCACCTTTGGCTTCATTCTCATCTCTTCCCAGCATAAAATCCCAACACAAACAGCTTCTAGGACATCTTCCCTTGGCTAAAGCTTCTGTTAGCTGCATCTCAAACTCCAGATGTTCTTAACAGAAATCCTGACTGTGACTCCCAGACTACTTGAATATTCTTCTATTTCTCAGTATATCAGGCTTGTTCTCAGCCAACACCATGCTGAACACTCATTCTTCAGATCTTTTAGTAACAGTCTCCTGCCTTGGACTAGCCATTAACCCCCTAGGGAGGCCACTGTATAAAGTAATAATAATTCATTCTTAATTTAGTCCCTACTCATCCTCTTATGTGTGTTTGATTATCTTTTCCTAGTGGAAAATAAAGCTCCAAATACAGCTGTTTGTCTTAGTACTATAGCTGTTCTAGGAATGATGCCAGGAATCATACAGTGAATCAATCAATGTTATCTTAATGATTGATTCATAGTTAATAAAATGAATTCAGCCTGCAATCAATAAGTGAACATGTGTTCATTTTAAGGGATGACACGTGATTAGAAGTAGAGAGCTAAAAATAAGAACTGTGTATTGTCTGGGAAGATTTCTCAGTGGGTAAAGCAACTGCTATAAAACCATGAAGACAGGAACTCAGATTCCTAGATCCTCCATAAATACTAGGTGCTCAGGGCGATGGCAGAGATGTAGGATTCCCAGCTGGCTTGGTAAACTAGTTACACTGATTATCTTTAGGTTCAAATGAGAGACTCTACTTCAGTGAATAAGGTAGAAAGCAAATAAGACATCCAATATCAACCTTGGATGACATAGATGCAGGCACATGTGTGCACGCACATGCATACATAAACACACCTGACCACACACACACATGGATGCATACTAGCTGACACTGGTGCAGTAGAGGTCCACCCCAAAACACTTAATCAAGAGTTTATGCTTAAGGCCAGCCTAGGCTACATTGGGAGAACTTGTTACGTAACAAAACAAATAAAAATAGAAGAAACTGAGTTCTATGCAAATTAGGACTACAATGGCAATACTTTTTTTTAAATTTTTTATATTAATCACAGATTATTCACTTTTTATCCCAGCTGTAACCCTCTCCTTCAATCCCTCCCATTCCCACCCTCCCTCCCTCATCTCCTCCCAAGTCCCTCTCCAAGTCCACTGATAGGGGAGGTCCTCCTCTCCTTCCATCTGACCCTAGCTTATCAGGTCTCATCAGGACTGGCTGCATTGCTCTCCTCTGTGGCATGGAAAAGTTGCTCTCCCATCAGGGGAGGTGATCAAAGAGCCAGCCACTGAATTCATGTTAGAGACAGTCCCTGTTCCCCTTACTAGGGTACCCACTTGGACACTGAGCTACCATGGGTTACATCTGAGCAGGGGTTCTAGGTTATATCCATGAATGGTCCTTGGTTGGAGTATCAGTCTCAGAAAAGACCCCTGTGCCCAGATATTTTGGTACTGTTGCTCTCTTTGTGGAGCTCTTGTCCTCTCCAGGTCTTACTAACTCCCCCTTCTTTCATAAGAGTCCCTGCATTCTGCCCAAAGTTTTGTTAAGAGTCACGACAATACTTTTAAGGCAAAGATTCCTGAAAACATGCAAATGAGTTTTGAGATAATGGCCTCATTCTGTTATGCTACTGGTAGTGATGGTGTGTCTTCACAAGGAAGGGTCTTGTAGAAGATGTAGGCTTGAATGGAACCTTTAAAAATATTGAAGTGGAGGTAAGATGAAGGAAGTCTCTAGAAGGTTAACTTGTTAAGTGAGTATTTGTAAAGCATCAAACTTGACATTTCAAGAAGTAGAGGAAGAGGAGTAGGAGAAGGAGAAGGAGAAAGAGGAGGAAGAGGTGGCAGAAGAAGAAGAAAAGAAGGAGAAGAAGGAGAAGAAGAAGAAGAAGAAGAAGAAGGAGAAGAAGAAGAAGAAGAAGAAGAAGAAGAAGAAGAAGAAGAAGAAGAAGAAGA
>NW_026596089.1:1086577-1221256 GCF_907164565.1 Psammomys obesus | reverse complement strand
GAAGAAGAAGAAGAAGAAGAAGAAGAAGAAGAAGAAGAAGAAGAAGAAGAAGAAGAAGAAGAAGAAGAAGAAAGCTGACTATAGATCCAAGGACTTGCACAGAGTGGCATAAAAACAGCTATTAGATTATTGTTAAGGGACAATTAAACTTAAATGTTGCTTGTGAATATGGAGTATTCATTATGAAAACTAAGTTATACTGTAGCTTGTATAATTAAGAATGTGTATGCAGGCTGCAAGGAGCCCTCATTGCATAACACAATTGACATACAAGGCTAGAAAGCCGAGTTTGATTCTTGGAACCTGTGAAAAAGTAGAAGGAAAGAACTAACCTGGTAAAGTTATTTTCTGACATCCATGTGTGCCACAGGATATGCCTGTCCCTTTTAAGCATACACACACAAACACAGCAATAATAAATAAAATAAAGTTCTAAAATATAACATATGATAGTTTTGAAGTTTGATATGTATAGTTTACAAAATATGACCAAATATATGTGGTAGTTACTAGCTTAATGCCATATAATTCATAATTATATTCTAGAATAAATCACATGCTAGTGTGCAATAGTTATGAAGCTTGTTGATTTCTGTTCTAGCATTCACATTGTTGAAATTACTCTGGGTGTTTTCCTCTCTGTTTCAGGTCCTTGTGCCCATCAGAGAGTCCCAAGCACAGTGCCTAAAGTGAGGACTTGATGGTTGGATATGTTAATGCTGCCTATTCTGACCTGTAGAGAAATGCTAATGTGAAATGTCTTGATTATCTTTTTGTTACTGATTTTAATAAGAGGATTAGCCTACTAAAATTCATGGTAAATTAAAATGTACTTATTTTAAAATTTCTCTTACATGTTTATTTAGCGTGTACATGTGTGTTTGTGTACACATATGAGTGCATGCATGGAGATCAGAGGTCAGAGGAGGTCAAAGTCTATTCTTTCCTTCTATCACATGGGTCTCAGAAATGAAATCAAGTTATGAGGTTTTGCCAAAAGTCCTTAACTAATTAGCTTCAAAGGCATTTAGCTTTGATAGGTATAAAAAAAGTATACACAAGACATCAAATAAATAATACTATCTAACCATCATGTAACTTTAGATTTCATTATATAAATATGCTGTCTCATTACAATATCATTTATTTCTGTGTTGGTAGTGATTACGATTATTAGCCCATTTTTTTTTGTCTGAAATGTTATATCAGATAGCTTAAACTAGTTCTAAATCAAGCATGTCTTGACCAGAAGTCTCACCTCTTCTGGCTAGCTTTCACATAGCTAAAAGATCCTATGCATGCTATGGAGGGAGAAAATTAATCATCAGTCTGACTTAGCTGTGAGCCCGGGGAACTACATAATGATTGGTGTGATATGATATACTAACATGTGCAACTATGTATAAATTTCATGAAAAGAACCAGTCACTGTTTGTTAGATTTAAGGCCTTATCAAAAGGATGAAACCCTCATCTGCTACCATTATCAGACAAGAACTTGTGTCTAGACATATCATAAGCCCTAGTGGAGAACCCACTACTTCCTGGACATTCTCCTAACTGGACACAGCATTAAACTAGCCCTAATGATTACTCATTATCTTCAACCTTCATCAGAGAAGCCTCTTTTCCCAAGAGGTAGTTATTAACAGAGACCCAGATCTGGTCAGTATTCAAAAAGTAAGAGACTGCAAAGTACCCAGCCATAAATGGGACACATGAATCACAACTCCTACTGCCAAGGCTGAAAGATCATCAGGGAAGGGGCACAGAGAGGCTGTAAGAGCCAGAGGAAGTAGATGACCCCAGCAAACAGTGCATTTTGGGCACAACATGGCAATTACACATGAACTAACTGTGGCTGTGACTGTTAAGACCTATATAAGGCAAAGCCAGTCAAAAATTTCAGGATGGCAGTGGTCATCAAGTCCCACCTGCAGCTGAGGAACTGTTGGTAGCTGTTGTCTGCTAGGATCTGAAGTCATTTTCTACAGTGATGCAACCTCCGAGAGGGTAGCCATGCTCTCGTAGGTGATTCTGCACCTATGAACATATTGGCAGCACAAGCATATTAGGTGAGTTAAAAAAAAAAAAAAGGTGTGTGTAGGGGCACATGAACTTGATAGAGAAAAGTGTTGGCAGGGAGAATGGAGAATGGATTGGAGTGAAGTGAATGGGGAATGGAGTTGATCAAAAACCCATTATATGCAAAAATCTCAACCATCAAAGTAACAAGGGAGTTCTAACTAGAAAACTTTAATAAATGTGAAATTTTAGTTATCCAAAATACAGCCACCCCCAAGATTCCTGTGCTGTGGGTTAGAGGAGGGTGAGGACGAAGATGTCTGCTGGACATTGTCCTGCTTTATTAAAGGCATGAAGGGTTTCAGATCAAGGAAGGACTTAGTTCCATACTTGATCACTTAGAAGCAATGCCTGGGGGTTGCCTGTCCTCCCCAGCGAGTGGGGAGGAGGCATCAGTCACACTAGACCTCATCTCCATATCCAAATTACTGAATCAGGTGGTTGTGCCTACGAAATCCAGTGTGCCCCTACAAGGTATTCTACTAAACTAATGCATGTGCCACCAATAGGGCATACATCGAATTGCTTACTTCCTATTTCTAAGTTTCAGGGTGCTGTCAGAGTTAGAGTAGAGAGTCTGGAGAGCTGGGAGGCCTGAGGTGAGATCCATGGAGGCTGAAGTCAGAGGGCTGTTGTTTAGAGACTGCCTACTGATTTAGGTTTACTCTAATTTCCTTTAATGATGTCAGAATTTTCTAAATTTGTTCTTTGAGGGATTTATTGTTACATAATTGAGAATGTAAGTAATTGTGTAATCTTAAACAACTATATGATGCAATGACTTATTGGAACTGGAAGATGCTATATTCATTTAAGGATGTTCATTTACAGCATAAATTAAAGGGTTACCTTAGGACTCACACTGAGTCAATGATTAACTTTCAGTTGAGAGCAAAAGGTAAAGTTTTGTAGACATTGCATTCCTTCATACTCTAGTAATACTCTTTTTGTAACACTATTTTCACATGTCATATGGAGAGAAATGGAACTTCAGAGGGTGTTTATGATATTTTCAGTAGATAGTAAGTAGATATTTCACTAGAAAAGAACTAGGTTTAAATTTTACTTTGCGACCTTTTGCAGAGTTAAAATATGTTATTTTGAGTATCAAATGCAGACAGTAGTCAGAGAGAATGAGTTTAAAGATAAACTGACATCATTAATTAACCTTTTTTTTTTTTCATGTCACATCAGAATTTATTTCTCCTGGCTAACCATAACTCTTTTACACACTGATAAGCATATCCCACCCCTTCCATTCTATTATTCTTTTTTTTTATTAATTACACTTTATTCATTTTGTATCCCTCCATAAGCCCCTCCCTCCTCCCCTCCCGATCCCACCCTCCCTCCCCTTTCTGCATGCATGCCACTCCCCAAGTCCACTGATAGGGGAGGTTCTCCTCTTCTTTCTGATCTTAGTCTATCAGTTCTCATCAAAAGTGGCTGCATTGTCCTCTACTGTGGCCTGATAAGGCTGCTCCCCCCTCAGGGGGAAGTGATCAACTAGCAGGCCAATCAGATTATGTCAGAGGCAGTCCCTCTTCCCATTACTATGTAACCCACTTGGACACTGAACTGCCATGGGCTACACCTGTGCAGGGGTTCCAGGTCATCTCCACAAATAGTCCTTGGTTGGAGTATGATTTTCTGGGAAGTTCCCTGTGTTCAAATTATCTTGTTCTGTTGCTCTCCTTGTGGAGTTCCCGTCCCCTCCAGCTCTTACTATTTCCCACTATAAACAGGAGCTCAATGGTTAAGAGATGGCTCAATGGTTAAGAGCATTGGCTATTCTTATAGAAGATCTCTGTTTAATTCCACCACACATACGGGGACTAACAACTGTCTGTGACTCCAGTTCCAGGGCACCTGGTGCTGTCTTTTGCCTTTGAGGACACGAGGCAAGTACTTGGTACACACACATAAAGATAGGCAAAACACCCACACACATAAAATAAAAATAAGTAAATCTTAAAAAAAAAGTTTATGTAACATTGTTCTACATCACAATTACATAACAAGAATACATTGTATTTTTAATAAACTGTAAATCTACTATAATTACATACGCATCAAATAAGTTTAGATTAGAATCTGAACATATTCTCTAAAATTATATGACAGAAAAAAGTCATATTAAAGTTCCGTTCTTTTGTTTTGTTTTGTTTTTTACTGAGTTGTGGTCAAGATTAGATAATAATCTTGGGAAATGAGAACTCATGGTAAAGATTTTATTTGAAATTTCAAGGTATTATATTTATTGTAGGAATTTTTTTTTATCCTGAGACACATTTTCATGCTAAATCAGAGTAAGAATCTTCGCAGGTTGCTTTGTTCTTTGCAGCAACAAATATTTCTCCTGTGAATTTAAGCTAACCAAGTAATAAATGATTAAAATAATTGTTATCCAGAAAATATCTCCCTTTTATTTAAAGCATAAAAATGTAGTTGAATCCACATCATAGTCTAAGCTTTCTTAAGAAGGAGTAGTAAAAATGGAGCCAATGGAGCCAACATCAGGTTATAGCTAAGAAAAAAAAACAAAAAACAAAAACTGAACCATATCCTCCCTTAGCTGCTGAGATTTCTCTCCACGTACTTCAACATCATGACACCATATGTAAAGGTAGCTACAAAATTTTAATATGATCTCCATAAGCATTCACAGGAATTCACTCCGTTTCCAACCCACTATCCATTCTATCCACACGTTTCCTCCTTGAGAATATTCAATCCACCTAGGAAATATGTGCTCCCTGGCTTTCTGCAAAATGTTTCCTGCTGTAGCTGGGGTGGTGATGAGGACATTTTACTCCTCTTTGTATCTTCACTCCTACTGAACTGAGGACTAGGGGACATCCCGGGTAAGGTTTGGGGCCACAGAGCCAAAATATTGAATTCAAATGTAAAGCTTTTACTTCCTCTTGATTGGTTTAGTGCAAAGTTCCTGAAGCTTTCTGGTCACCAAACAAACAAACAAACTAACAAAACAAACAAACAAACAAACAAACTCAGGAGCTGTAGCTGTCCATTTTTTATTTGAAGCCTAGCCTGAGAGACTACTGCTCTAACGAATCCAAGTAGAATGCCTTAGCAACAGTGCCTTCGCCTTGTAAACTGCCTTGATCTCATCTACTTGAAACTCCTCCATGCTAGATGAAAAGTGGATTTCTAATCATCCTTCACTCTCTCTTTTCCTCTCACTCAGTTCCTTCCATCCGTCTCCTACTGTATATTCACTTCACACAAACACTAATATTACTTGAGAATTCAAAATTTAATTTTCAGTAAATGTGACAGTTTTTTATTTTAAATTAATACTATTTCCAGCTGTGATGAAGAAGGAAGTATACTGTAATGCAGTAAGGAAGGAGGGCTGTCTATGGGAAAAATGAAGGTAGAAAATATAAAAAAACAAAACAGCTGCACCTTATCACATCTTTTTCGAAGGCAGGCTAGCTATGCATACACACTAGAGGAAGATGGTGAAGGGACAGCAGGGAGGGCTACAAGCCTGGATGGAGGAAACATTCTAAGAAATCTTATGAAGGAGTAGATTTGGTTGCTCGTTCTTAATCCTGTCATTAAACCCAGAATTTTAGTAGCATCTTAGAAAATAAATATAAGCCTGATTTTAAATTCTGGCATAATATTAATTGTGTATTATATGACTTATATTTAATCTCAATCCTTCTGGAGCTATTAAACTATTTAGGGGAGAGAAGATACTGTGACTAGAAATTTGACTCCCATATAGAATCCATTCCTTTCGTTTGACTCCGACAGAAACATGGCTTTCGGGAGTACATATAAAATGAGTAGCTATTTCTTAGATGTTGAGTCTAATTATCAAAATCTTTTTTAAAAAAATGCCAGAAAGAGTTCCCCTAGATATGATGGAGTCCAAACCAGTGTAAGTGGCCATCTGTCACTGTTCCAAAAGGTCGCATTCAAGTCCAGATGGAGGGAGTGCTCATCTTTGAGAGTTCTTTACTATCTAAAGGCCACTGGTCCTTCCCAGAAAAGTCAACCATAAATTTGGAAAAACAAGTTCACCTTTTCTGAACTTGAATGATAAACCTTTAGAAACACAGAAAGGAAGCATAAACATTAACATAAGCATAACTCAGGGCTGGAAGAAGAGGGCAGGTGGCTGCAGTGGGCGATTGGCATTTTAGATCATGATTATTGATTTTGGAGTTTTGATAGTAAAACCAGCTATTTGGGAAGAAGACACTATGAGTGCTATATACTTGACTATTGGAGGAACAGTCTGGTTGGCTTCTAAACTCCTAAGTGAGTCTGCACCCAAGACTAAATATCTCCCAGGTTGTCTTGTTAGTCAAACAAAGCCAGCTGTTGTTAAGTTGGGTTTATGGCTGTTTTTGGAAAAGTGTCTTCAATCTTCCTTTCATACTACAAAGACACCCTTTACAAAATTATTTCTCTGTGGCACAAAGTGCTCTGTCAAAAGATGAGTAATGTATTTTCTTGCAGTGTGTCATGTTTCACCCCACTTGATGTCATTTCAGGTGTCTGGAGCTGAAAGATACCCACCTTTTAATTATAGATAATAAGTATTTCATCTTTCCAACAATTACACATGTGTATTTATGTGCTACTGGGCCACAGCTTAAGTTCCATGAGATTCCTAACAGGCCAAGGGAGACTTAGACGGCCATTTACAGTTTGACCATCTCAAAATTTAACTAATGTCTTAGTGTACCAACAGGACTGCGACTAATGACAGTTCCTAATGGACAACAAATTAAATTCCCATTAACTTATAGATAATATGTTTACTAGCATTTGTATTCACTTTCTAAATAAGAACATTGATATGAACTGAAGGACTAGTTAAATGTTTTCCTTTAGTTCTCAGATTCTACAGAAAACTATGCTTTTTATACTGTGTCACCTAATAATGTGCTGTTTAATTTTCATGTATACACATACATATATGTGCATATGCATATATATGTATACATTATATAGCATTGTCAATGCAAACTGCTCTTGGTAAAGGCCTTAGCTATTTTTTACCATCAGTTTACCTAATAAAATGGAGACTGTGTCCTCTTTCTGAATTTTCTGCTTTTTAGACTTCCAAGTCTGGCAGTAAAATCACAGATGTTAGATGAAAGTGCCTCATTAGCTCCCATGCATTACACAGATATACATGACTTATGTTGATAGAGGTATCTGGGTGTCTAAAGGTCATCATTGTAACTAATGGCTGAAGTCTCTGAGCAGACTGGTAATTCCTGTCCTGTGTTCTCCTCAGCAGCTTCTGATTAAGAACGGTGTGATGTATTTGTTATGCTCTTGCATTTGGTACTTATTACAGCCAGATTGTACTTGACTGCTAATCAATACTGTTTTTTGTTTTTGATTTTTTCTGGAAAAAGAAAATTGAGGATCAAGTTCCAGGTATAACCTGTTGAACTTGTTAGGAAAGTCAAAATTCTCCATATGTTGGAGAAATATAAAAGGTGAGGAACACATATAATTTAGACAGTAGTTGAATCAAATCATATTATAGTTTTTTTTTTTCTCTTTCTGGTCATCTTTATTTCAGAAAAAAAAAAAAAAACAACAACAGAATTTTCTCAGTTTCGTTGCCTCGTGGGGCTTATTTCCCTCCCTTAAAAATAAAGCCTCCTCAAAAGTGGCTGCATTGTCATCTTCTGTGGCCTGGTAAGGCTGCTCCCCCATCAGGGGGAGCTGATCAAAGAGCAGCCCAATCAGATTATGTCAGAGGCAGTCCTTCTTCCCATTACTATGTAACCCACTTGGACACTGAACTGCCATGGGCTACATCTGTGCAGGGGTTCTAGGTTATTTCTACAAATAGTCCTTGTTTGGAGTATGAGTCTCTGGGAAGTTCCCTGTGTTCAAGTTTTCTGGTTCTGTTGCTCTCCTTGTGTGGTTCCCGTCCTCTCCAGCTCTTACTATTTCCCACTTTTTACATAAGATTCCATGCACTCTGCCCAACAGTTGGCATCAGGCTCAGCATCTGCTTTGATAGTCTGCAGGGCAGAGGCTTTCAGAGGCCCTCTGTGGCAGGTTCCTAGTTTGCTTCCTGTTTTCTTCTTCTGGCTTTCAGAGGCCCTCTGTAGCAGGTTCCTAGGTTGTTTCCAGTTTTCTTCTTCTGATGTCCATCCCTTTGCCTTTCAGGATGGGGATTGAGAGTTTTAGTTAGGGTCTTCTCTCTTGCTTAGTTTCTTTAGATGCACAGATTTTAGTGGGTTTGTCCTATGTTGTATGTCTATATGACCAGGCCACAGAAGATGACAATGCAGCCACTTTTGATGAGAACTGATAGACTAAGATCAGAAAGAAGGAGAGGAGAACCTCCCCTATCAGTGGACTTGGGGAGGGGCATGCATGCAGAAAGGGGAGGGAGGGTGGGATTGGGAAGGGAGGAGAGAGGAGATTATGGGGGGATACAAAATGAATAAAAAATGTTTATATTCATAAAAAAGAACACTCAAAAAAAGTAAAATATTATCACTATAAAAAAAATAAAGCCTTCTTATGTAATTCAGGATGGCCTCAAATTCAGTGTCTTTCTGTTCCTGCCTCCTGAGTCTGGGGTTACCGACACACACCACCACACAAGGCTTTATATGTTTGTAATAAAGCATGAAGTTCTTATAAACATAAGCCCCATGTTGAAGACAGAAACTAGTTTACCAATAAAAGCCATTAAGTAAATTTATATACTGCTCTAGGAAGTTTTTGTCTGGCCTGGCTGGTGAAATAACTGTGGAGTAAGTGCCCTCAGTATCATGGCCTTTGCATTAAAAGTTTTGTTTTGGGGGTGTTTTTAATATCATTGGATGTGTAAAAAATTGTTCTGAATCTGTAGGATTTAAAATCAGTCTTTAAAGTCAGTGATTTATTAAGAACAGTGACTTGATGACAGCTAACAACGTTTTTTCCCTCTCGTCAGGAGACCCATGATGGGAAAATTAAAGCATCTTAACTCCAATTAATGGAAACAGCTACAGCTGTAGCTGCTGGAGTTTGCTGAGGCTGCCAGGAAATTCTAACACTGAGACTGAGGTTGGGCTGAGAGATGACTGTGCCTTTCAAGTATAATCCTGAAATATAAAACCATGGGATTCCGAATGTGAGTGGATACTTTTGTCAATATTTACTTGGGCACTTTTATGTCTTGTATCATAAAAGAGATTAAATAGGGGAATATTCCCATTGCCTAGCTGGATCCCTGTGCTACACATTAAGATTCCAACTTAAGGATATCCTCTTGAGGTTTATTATTCCACATATTCATGATACCAGGCTGCATATTTGGTCTGTCATGCACCTGAATAAATTTGGTGAATTTATTAATGAGTATTTATGCCACAGGCATTTCAGAATGGATGGAGGCCTTACCTGAGGGATGTCCTTTCCAGCAATCCATTTTTTTTGTTTTAATTTTTTTTGCAATTTATTTATTTAACAGTCACTGAACATCTACTCAGTGACAACTGTTTCAGTTCAAAGACTAGCAGAAGTTGCACAGTAACAAGTGACATGTGTGTCTGTGTGCGCGTGCGTGCATGCGTATGTGTGTGTATGTGTGTGTGTGTGTGTGTGTGTGTGAGATGGTGGAAAGATCTTTGAAGAAGATGCCTTTCATTTTTCTCTAAAAAAGAGCATTGATATGTTTGATAGGTTGAATTAATGTCTGTAACTTAAAAAGACAAGTTTCTAAAAGAGAGTTGGATTTCACTTTTAAACCAGAGGAGCTAAGGAGACAAGTGAATTGCTCTGCCCATGCACAGAAAACCTATATAGTTTGCACGAAGGACAGCAACAGTGCCCGAACCAGAAGAAGACCAAAATTGGCTGTGCTCCCTTAAACTTCCTGTTAGGCTCTCAGCTAGCACTTCCCACTGCTCTGTGCACACTTACATTACAGCATATTTATTGAATACCAGGCACTGTTCTAATGTGTCTGGGACATAATGCTAAAGAAAGAAAAGTCAACCAACATTTTACCTCATTACCTATGCAAGAACTTTTTAATGAACAGCCATTTGTGCCTAAACTATGTTTAGCACCTAGAAGTAGTAATAGAAACTTGATCTGTGCTGTCTGCAAATAAGGTAAAATTAGAAAGCAGCCACTGCTTGGACACCATGTATCTTACCTTGTAATGAATTGAAGATAGAGAAGAGGTACATGAAAGGGATATTTAAGGGTCCCCAGGCAAAAAAAGCAAAACCCCATGTCATGCCCAGCAGGAAGGTTAGGCTGACCACACTTCGAAGGTTCCTTAAAACCTCTTCTCTCAGGGTGCGGTTGCTTCTCTTTCCATTCCTCCCACAGATCTGTACCATGACCACAACGAACATGGCAACATTCAGGAAGAACATGATTCCAAAGTACCCAGCACAGCTCACATAAAATACCACAGGATCCTGAATCCAGCAGCTAAAAGGAAAAGAAACAAGATTAAGATAAAAGAGTGGTTACCAAGCCTTGTTTACTCATAACTTTCCTTCGTCTGGTTTGCACAGCTTGCAGAGTTCTTTCTGAAACACCTATGAAAAGTCAACTCACTTCTGTGGGCCTTAGTTTCTTCTTTGATCCTTTCATAGGTGGTTTTTTTCATTTGGTTAGTTTTGGACGCCTGCTTTCTTAATCTCATTTCTTAAATCAACATTTAAAACCAAAGGAGGTTGCTTGTTGAATTCTAATTGGTATGGGAGCATGCTTGTTTGGCTGGCTTTAAACCATATCTGACCCTTTTTCTCTTGTATGTCTTTACTCTAACAATGGAGATTTTCAGCAATCAATTTTGCTGTCCTTTCCTGTCAAAGGGTGGCTATGCTGACTCCATTCCAAAAAACAACATGGATATGGCAGTCTGCTAAGAGATTTTATGAGAGCTATGATATTCCAGCTGTCAGCTTCCGTACATGTGAAAGAGGCTAGGAGAGCTGCTGAGATGTTGGCTCTCATGGGCTATAGACACAGTATCAATGCTAGTGGTCACCTATGTCCCTAGTTCCCTGTTTTCTATGATTAGCTAAATTACACTTCTTTGTTATATTGAATTAAGGATTGAGGATCTGAAGCAATTATTATTTATATAACTATTCTAGTTGAACCAAGATATTATAATATTAAAGGATTCATGTATAGTTGTTTCTTGCACACAATTATAAGGCACTTGATTCTCAGATATATATCAGACAATAGATGAGAGAAAAATTCAAACTATTTTGTATTACAAACTCTAACATGAGTAAAGTTGAAAAGCAATGCAATTTGCAGATGTTCTAGAGCTTTTTTAAGCTACCTAAAGTACCTAAAAAATCTAATAACTTCAGGAAATTAAATTCATCTTAAAGTTAATTGTCCTCATTGTGGCTACTGAGGTAAATGCTTTTGTGAACATCCTGCGATCCTAGAACTCAACATGATTTCTAGCATACAATGAGTGCTCACTAAATGAGATTTCCTGACGGCACAACTTAAATACTACAATGAGGGATTGTATATTCCTTCACTTAAAACTAATTTAGCTTAAAATTTAGTGTACTTTGTAAGGGTCCCCTGAATAACATTGCACGTCCATGGCAGTGGAATTTCTTTAAACATGGAAGTCTCCCAAAGATGCTAGAATTCTTGATACAGGTCCAACTTGTTAAGGTTTTGTAGCACTGTTTCAGAAACACAAAGAAAGGGAGGCCATGAAGGATGAGAACTGACTAAATATAGAAGTGCTGTCTATCCCTGAAGTTTACACAGACATGAGGTGTCATGGGCCTCACACAACAAAAAAATGTTCATGAAGCAATCAGTAATTCCTGAAATCAATGGATGTTGGTGATCCACAGTACAGTTGATGAGAAATATGAGAGCAATTTGCTTAAGCAATAATGACCTTAATCTCAATGACCTCAACTTGTGAAGTAAGGTTTTGCTCAAGGACTCATGGATCTCATTGTTTTCTGTAAAACACTCATACTGGGTCATTTTTGCTATTGCCAATATGTATGGGTTGAAGGAAGCAAGAGTAGCACAGAATCTCCTCAAAGTGAATGAGTCTTCTGAGTCTAGAAAAAAATTATCTCAGGTGTCCACTTCTCTAGACCATAAAGTACAATGCTATTAAAATAAAGAAAGGCGGGTCTAAGCATTGAAATTATTAATCTGTGGTTGACAGACCTCTGACAGAGTCTCAGAGGTGAAGTAAAGACTTCAACATCAGAGAGTTATTATCACCATGGTAACTTACAGTAAGCCACAGGAAAGTACACATCCCACCACAATGTCCCCAAACGTGTTCTACTCACAATTCATCATCCTGCTCCTTCCCATAACTTTCTTTTCCATATACCTCATTTTGTTTTCTGCTCACCAGAATAACTGACACCACCAAGGCTGGCAGACCTGTTTTAAAACAAAACAAAACAAAACAAAACAAAACAAAAACAAAACCCATGCCATTGAGAACTCTCCTGAAGATTCTGGCACTGCCTTGTGGGACTGATACTGTCAAGTAAGTTGACTGGTTAAAACCTGTTGGTTTTAACTTCCCTCCTCAGTCTGTAACATATGACTCTAAGTGGTAATAGTTTAAGCCTACTCTCTAGTGGTAAGATGCTTAAATCTGCTGCTGGGTCTAGTGATACTCACTGGAGATGTGAGTAGACCGTGTAGACTGTGATTCTACTGAAGTCAGTACCAGACAATGTGTAGTTGTGTTAATGATGCTACATTGGGTCACCAAAGTTTGAAAAGATAAGGTGACTGCATCTCTTATGAAATAAAAACTTCAGAAAAAGTGTTGGTAAGCAGCTAGTGTATGATGCATTTCCTTTTTCTCCAGAGAACCCATGGTACTCCTGTGTCTACGTCATTGAGCCAATTCATGCCTCCTCAATGTTCCGAGTGATCCTTTGATTTTCTCACAGGGGAATGCTGTGAACTAAGGAATGGCTCAGCCTTGAATACTGTCATCTGAAAAAGATGGTGATTGAGCTTTCAGATGCCTCATTTGACAAACAATCCAGATAAAGAAAGCGCTCATTGAAAAGATTCTATAAGGGCTAAAATGGCTTTGGACAACTGACCGAGGTTTCATGGTAAAAAGCTCAAGGCAACAATTCTGTAAATATCTTGTTTCCACACATTAAAAATAACACTCTTTTTCTGGCTCCCACACAGGGATGATTAGAGCTAGGAGTTTAGCTGTCTACTATATTTGGAAGCATAATGGGCTGTCAGCTGCTTCTTTAGCAATGGTGGGCTGGCACTGGGCTCAGGAAATGAGTTTGTGGTGACTCAGGACTAAGGCTTTCCTTTCCTTCTGAATTTAGTGAGGACTGGTAAGAGCTCCAAAAGCATACATTGCAAAAGCATACAGATGTCCCTTCTCAGGATTTTATTATCTGATGCATGTTTTTCTATGTGTCTTTTGGGGTGATACATGAGGAAGGGTGTTCAGGGAGGCTTACCCCAGCCAATGATGCAGAATTTTAGAATGTAGCGGTGGATGTAGGTGTTAAACACTTTCACAAGAGCTATGTACATGTGGATGGCTTCCAGTCCCATCCAGGTGAAGGTAGCCAGGAGGAAGAAGTGCAGCAGTGCAGCCACAGCCGTGCAGAGTCCAGCCACACCGAAGGAAGTGATCCAGCCATCCAGGAGAAAGATGAGATTCAGGAAGAGCAGGGCTGAACTCAGGTTCATCAGAATTTTGGAGGGATAATCCCTGCGCAGCTTCCTACAGATGGAGAAGAGAAAAGTATGCAAGAGGTGACACTGCACACCGATATTTTAAACACAGGAGTCAATTTCTGTTCTCTACCATTCTGCAGCATGTAACTGCATATACAAAATACCCCCCACCACCACATTGAGGCGTGAACATGTTTATGAGTTTTTGCCAGGCTACAAAGAGTTTTTCAAATTGTTTCCAGCTGTTTCCAAAATTCTCAACTTGTTTACACAGGATTTACATTTATTTATTTACTTGTCTATTCTTGAATTAGTTTTTTGTTTTGTTTTGTTTTTTTTTTTTTTTCTACTGCAGCTCAGGATGCCTTGTAATTCATTATATAGCCCAGGCTGTTCTCTAACTCATGGAAATGCTCCTGCTTGGGCCATTTGAGTGCTGGGATTAGAGACATGAGCTACCATGCTCACATTTTTCTTTAATTTAAGAATTTCCTGAGATTTCCAAGAACTATAAAGTTAATCAATTTGTTCAGGTGTGCATGTCCATACGTCTATGCATCTGCATGTAGATACCTGGAAAAGCCGTATTTCATTAAGGCCCCTGGAACTGGGATTATAGATGGTGGCAAGCTGCCCCGTGTGAATGAAAGAATCCAAACTCAGGTCTTTCTCCAAGAGTAGCCACTGCTTGTAGCTGTGGAGCCATTCCTTTAGCTCTGACATTTTTATTTAAAAGGTAATTTCCCTAGAATTGTTTGATATTTCTTGATTTTTTTTTTTTAATGAGTCAGGAGTCCCTTTAAAAAATTTCCTGTTTCAAGAAATCTTGCATGCAATTTAAGAAGCAAATTATATTCGCCATTACAATGTGGAAAGTATTTCATGTCATTTTAATTTACATTACTGTTCATACTCTTTAGCAGCCTTAAATCTATTTTATCAATAGAAACATAGTAATTATAAACTAAGATTCTATACCTGGAAAATTCATGTTGTATGATCTTACAAGAAACATGATGATTAAAAGTGAGACACCAACATGCAGTTCATAAACTGCAGAGCTGTTTTCAAAGCTGAGGCAATTTCATGCTCATATTTGCAATTGTTAGCACTGGGCTTGGCAGATAGATATATACTTACTCAAAAGCAATGTATGTCAGGAGAGTTGCTGCTGAGAAAATAGCAGATATCCCACACCCAATATAGGTGATGAAAGTGAGGACTTTTGTGTTTCTTCCATCTATTTGTGATGCACTCCTTGGAAGATCCTAACAAAACATGGGAAGCTGCTGTAAGTATTATTCTTCTTTCATGACAGTGATGCTTTAAGTTGCCGTAAAGTTCACTGTTGACATTAGAGAAGTTCAGTCTCAGAGGCTAAAAACAATGCCTATCAACACTGGCGTAGCCACTTACTGCATTCTTGTGGACCAATAAGAGAAAGAAATAAAATGAAGCATTACTGCAGAAGTCGGTACACACTGTCTTAAATCAGTACCTTCTTTGTAAGCTCTTGGTACCCTCGTGTAAGCCAAAGAGTGAAAATACTGGAATCCCTAAAAGAAACAGTGTAAGACACGGTTGCCTTGTATGGCAAGTTAATAGCGAAATCTGTTTTTGCAAAGATAGGGGCATGTATAAATGGAAGTCACTATGCAAACATAGCCAATCCTTTGGCCCCTAGATTGTTCATTAGGTGAGAGATGCTTAGCCAGGAACAGCCAGAGGTTGCTATAGGTGGTGTTAAAGTTTTCTATGTTCATTTCAAAGCCTGGCAACTAGGAGGTTGGGTTGATCTTTATTTTATTTTTTCATAAAAGTGAAACCACCAAGTGTGTTGGGGTCTATCATATTTACTCTTTAAAGATTTAATTGGCTTAATTTAAAGTATTAGGAGTTGTGAAGAGTGGAAAGAAGCCAACATGGAAAACAAGCAACATTAATTCTTCATGTTTAGGTGAACTTGAAAACTCTGGACCTCATAGGAAAACTTTTCTTTTCCTCCTTAAATGGAGTATTAGGTAGGGATAAAACCTAAGATAAGACCACTAATTCGTCCTGGTGGAAGATAAAATTCACTTCCAACATACACGTGTTTAAAAATTAAAGAAGAGATTTGTTGAACATACAGTTTAAACATTTCAATCTTATGGCAAAGGTAAACTGTTTTTTCTATATGTCAATTTCCTTTAATTTTTATCAAATGTCAAGAAAACGCTACTCTCCCACAAGCCCCCCGTAGAGTCAATATTTCTTTATGTGTGCATGTATGTGAAATAAGGAAGAAGCAGGAGTCAGTTCTAGATACAACTAAGGCAGTAAAAGCATGTGCAGTAGTTTTGAAACACTGAAAAATGCACACTGGCTGACATCAGTAGAAGTGGGGTCTCAGAAGCAGAAAACGCTTTCCTTGTCCTCAACACCCGAGGAGTCCCTCAGTCCCTCAAAACACCGGGAAGTCATGGGCCCATGGCACATGGGATGGATTTGAGTCAGTGTCAGCAGACTCAAAGGGGGTGCTGGACTGGTACAGTTCCTACAGGATCAGCTAGAGTAGAGAAAGGAAGAGCTTTGCAGGATCACCGAGGGTGATGAATTCCTCAGAGCACTGCTTCCATCTAGGTAAGACAAAAGACTGCTAATTTAATAAATAATTTAAGAAAAAATGAAGTGATTCTACACACTGATAACAATTCACACACAATTCTCCTATTATGTTGTACTTTCTAAGAATGATCACATGACAATTTTATCTTTGTAAGCCAGCCAACATGAAGATATATGAATATAAAACAATAAGAAAGTCAGTTCTATAACAAACGTAGGGAAGGACATTAGACATTTTTCACCTTTATAGATTAAAAGATATAATATGGGTCTATGCATCATGGGAAAACATAGACTCTGAGACTATCTCATACAAGTGAACAAAGAGTTGTAAATCTAGAAGAAAAAAACTATGACTCAAGCATTGGTGGTCTGAAAGCACCAAAAGAATGCCAACACAATGCCAGAAGGAATGAATTTTGGAAAGTGTTTCCCCTAGCAGTTGATAATCTTACAATAAAGGCCAAAAAAGAAAGGGGAAGAATTCACTCACATGTAAATGTAACTTTTTACTCGGAAAGCAACAGAAAACACAATGTGCAATTTATAAACCCATAATAAAACTGAAGTTGCATATAGTAAAACTAGCTATCTGAGTAATGTGCAGATCAAATCAAGCTGCATATAAAGCAGTTCTTAGAGGTCAATTTTGTTACTGGCATCTATTTATCTATTAGAAATAAAACTCAGAGTGCGGGAAATCTTATGAAAGAAGTGGGAAACAGTAAGCTCTGGAGAGGACAGAAACTCCACAAGGAGAGCAACAGAACCAAATATCTGAGCTCAGGGGTCTTTCCTGAGACTCATACTCCAACCAAGGACTATGCTTGGAGATAACCTAAGACCCCTGCACAGATGTAGCCCATGGCAGTTCAGTATCCAAGTGGGTTCCATTGTAATAGGAACAGGGACTGTCTCTGACATGAACTGATTGGCCTGCTCTTTAATTACCTCCCCTTGAGGGGGAAGCAGCATTACCAGGCCACAGAGGAAGACAATGCAGGCACTCCTGATGAGACCTAATTGACTAAGATCAGAAGGAAGGAAAAGAAGACCTCCCCTATCAGTGGACTTGGGGAGGGGCATTCATGCAGAGGGGAGAGGATGGGAGGGATTGGGACGTGAGGAGGGAGGGAACCACAGGGGGGATACAAAGTGAATAAAGTGTAATTATAAAATAAATAAATAAAAGAAATAAAACACAATCATTTGCAAACATATATGTGCACATTGTTGAAATTAATTATGTAAAAGAAAGATTTCTAAAGAATATCTTTAGTCACTTAAAAAAAGAGATGGAAGAAATTTTAATTTCTGTTTCAACTGGAAAACACAGTATATTTTAGTAATTCAATTTTCATGTCTTGAAACAGCATATTTTGAGAGTATTAAAACGTTGCTTTCTGTGATTCATCAACCTTGTCAATGACTTATTCTTTCCCAGAGAATTTGTATCCCTACATGTTAGTAAATCTATGACTTGTGAGAGTTGCCATATGACAATGGCCATTTACATGGGCCAAGTAGTTCATCATTCAAATACTAAAGTCCACAGTTGCTCATTACTTCCTCCCAGACTCCACAGGAAGAAGGCCCAAACATTTCAGGGAGATGACTGCAACCTCATGTCTGTGGTTTCAACTGGAAAAACTGTATCACTTCAATTCCCATTACTCCCATTGTCTATGAAAAAACAAGTCTGGTTGATCCCTTCATAGAAACTTTCTCAAAACAATGGCTACAGTGCATTCTAGATGTTCTGCATACTGGATAGGTGCTTGTACAACACACATATCAGATAATGCTACTCACTCATGGATCAGTTCCAACAGGCCATTGGGAGGAAGATGGGTCTTGAAAATTGAGTAGGACAATCAAAACACTGACGTGATATAAATTTTTATGCAAACTCTTGAGTATGCTGGCTAGGTATATTTTTTAAATAAATGATGAGAGAAAGAAAGAATAGAAAGAATGTTATGAAATCCCTAAAATGAGAGAAATCTCATACATCTTATCATCTTTCTTGTAGGACTGAAGTCACTGACTCAAACTGTCCTAGCAGATTATACTCTTGAGAAGAGAAATCATTTGGCACAGGCACAATATCAACTTGCTGGCAAGCAAGTTAAACAAAAACATAAGGAAGAAAAATCTTGATTAGACTATGGTTCTCTTCCATGGTAGCAACAACCCAACACTTTCTTCTTCTATTGCTCTTTCCTTCATCTCTGTTTCACCAACTCCTTCTTTCTTAACCAAAGAGGTTCATGAGGATAAGGAGGAGGGGGGGATGTTCTGGAATTGTTTCTTATTAAAGCTACAAAAAATAAGTGTTCTTTTGTATAAATCTGTCATTTGGTGCAAATACATGAGATTTGCTAATTTAATGCCTTGTTACAAATCAAGATCCGTTGTACAGACAGGCATGATTAGGAAAAAATTTCCATGATCTATAATAAAAAAAGTTGGGGTCACACAAAAGAATTGTGCCTTCTAAGACTACCACAAATCAAAATGAGGCAAATCCCTCCTCTTACCATCAGGACTCCAAAGTGAGTGAGGTGGTTACACAGGCAGATGGTCTCCCCAGCCTCCGAGTTGGAGCGCACAGAACATCCGGAGGTGCTCCACCCTCCAAGACTTTCTGCAGGAAGAAACAATGAGCAGAAAACAGCAGTGGCTCAGTTATCTGTAATGTGGGCATCCTTCTTGTAGTGACCAAGAAGTAGAATGATTTAGATTCCTTGAAAGTCATCTCAAAATTATTCAGGCACTGTGCTTCACTGAAGTGACTCAGGGCTTGTCTAGATGCTCACATTAAAATTTTAACAAATTTTGAAATAAACTTCTATAAAAACAAAATTTCTTTTAAACATTATGTGCTGATAAGCTCTCTGAAGACCAACAGTCTAGGATCAGACTAACTCTTCTGAAAACAGATGAAGAGATGGATGAAGAGATGAGGGGAGGCTTAGACAATTTTGCGATGTACCCAGTGGTCATTGTTATGAAAACAAGGGCAAATGGGTCTGAACATCTCTGACTTCTTTTGGCATTATATTTGCCCATTTATTTAAATATGTTATGACACAGGATGATATTTTTAAGCGGGTATACAAGTCAATCAGGATCTCAAAAGGCAGGCAGGTAAAACATAAACAACTAAACTATCTGCCTGTAAGTGACAAAGAGATTTCTGGCAACATGGAACTGTATTTTTCACAGACAACACAGCCAGTATGGTACCAGAATAAATTTAGAAGCAATGTGGTATTGAGGGGTTCATAGGGAAGATGACCCTTAGGAGATAAACACAAGAGGTATCCTTTCAAGCATCCCTTTATTCATCTCTACACTCTCAGCCTAGTGATTCATTGATTATTTGCATGCTCCTTCCTGTCTTGACTGCTCAATATCACTTTAGAGGTGATATTAAAGATATTAAATATTAGAGGTGATATTAAAATATTTTTTTCAAGGAATATATGCTCTTTATATATAACTTCAGTAGGCCCTTTCACCCACCTCATAAAATAACTGAAATTAAAATGTTTAATTCAGTCTGTGAGCCAAATATGCTTGTTTCTTGATGTGACAAAAGTTATTTTAAAAATGGGAACTGATTCCCAAACTATCTAAACTATAGTTTGAAGCTCACTTGTCCTAAATTGTGGTTTGGGGTGAAATGGGCAGGAATGGGAATGCTTGACAACACTTGAAAGCCCCCAGTATTTTACAACTTACTGTTTTTGTTCAGATCCCAGAAGGCACAGATAGGACGATGTACTTCCTATATTAATATAAAAATAAATATGCAAAATTGTAGTTTAAATTGTTTAAAAGTCACAACTAAAAAGAAACTGTACTAAAAGTCACAACTAAATAGAAACCATTCCAGTACCACATGACAAGGTCACCAGCCTGGATGGGTCTTCTCTCCTAGAGACTTCTAATGAAAATCAGTTGGAATCCCCAGGAAGAACTACATTCACTTTTCTTCAGGACACTCTATGTTCCATTGTTAAATACTGACTCTATTATCATTCTTCATATCTGGCAAGGCTTTTTATAATTTAATGTTCATATCATCTTCAAAATTCTCCTGCATGTCTGAACATCTACAAAAGCAAACTAAAAGCAGACCCTCAAGAGACAGTTGTATGCCCTCAGCCAGATTGTGTTAAGTCAGAAAATAGACAAAAAATAGAAGCATCCCAAATGAGCATCAATGGATAAAATCTGTTATGTTCCCACAATGGAATATCAGACAGTCTTTTGAGGAAAGCACTTCAGGCATGTGCTACAACACAGATGGATCCTGGATGCTTTATGCTAAGTGAAACAAGTCACTTTGGAAGGACAACTACTGTAGGATTTTTTGAAGGGATTGATAGAATCAAATTAGTACTACAGAGATTGCTAGAAATTTCTGGAAGTTAAGAACAGGGAAATGGTGTTTAATAGTGGCAGAGTTTCATTTGAGGTAGATCTTTTAAAAAATCTAGTGGAGATAGATGGTATACACTGTTGACAAATTAATGCAACTGAACTTACTAAAAATGGTAAGTTCTACTAAGTATGTTTCACCACAGGAAACAAACCAAAGTCTTTCTGTATGGATGCTGAAGCAAATAAGGCCAAAGGTAAAAAATGAGGTCTCCCACAAGGGAGTCAATGTTTCAACTCCAAGCTTCAGCCATTATCAGCCTGCTCACTTCCTGTCTGGCTGTGGTGAGATCATGACCTGGAAGCTGTACAAAGGTGAGTCAACTAGTTAGTGAGCTGCAGGAGACAGCACATGTGCTTGCAGCACATAGATGGATGGGAGAGAGGGTCCTGAGGAAAGAATGCTAACACTTGGCAACATCTTAAACAGTGGCACATCTCCCAGAGAATGAGGCCACTCTCTCCCGCCGTCCCTTGAGCTATCTCCGTTGCAATTATCTTGGACTTTAAAAATCGCAAAGAGACGATCACAACTCCTGACCAACTACTGTGCCTGTGTATTTGGAGTTGGTCAAATCCTTTACTAAGAACAGGAGCCTTCTTTGTTTTGTATTCCATTGTGTAAATGCACCACAATTTCTGTATCCATTCCAAACAAAGAAATGATGAAATTTGCAGACAAATGGTGGGATCTAGAAATGATCAACCTGAGTGAGGTATCCCAGAAGCAGAAAGACACACATGGCATATACTCACTCATAAGTGGATATTAGACATATAATATAGGATAAACACAATAAAATCTGAACACCTAAAGAAGCTAAGCAAGAAGGAGGACCCTGGTAAGGTGCTCAGTCTTCATTCAGAAAGGCAAATGAGATAGACATCAGAAGAGGGAGAAAAGAGGGAACAGGACAGGAGCTTACTACAGACGGCCTCTGAAAGACTCTACCCAGCAGGTTATCAAAACATACGCTGAGATTCATAGCCAAACTTTTTGCAGAGTGCAGGGAATCTTATGAAAGAAGGGGAGGATAGAAAGACTTGGAGGGAACAGTAGCTCCACAAGGAGAGCAATAGAACCAGAAAATATGGGCCCAGAGGCCTTTTCTGAGAATGATACTCCAACCAAGGACCATGCATGGAGATAACCTAGAACCCATGCACAGAAGTAGCCCATGGCAGCTCAGTGTCCAAAAGGGTTCCCCAATAATAGGAACAGGGACCATCTCTGACATTAACTCAGTGGCTGGCTCTTTGATCACCTCTACCTGATGGGGGAGCAGCCTTACACAGAGGAAGAAAAGAAGCCAGTCCTGATGAGACCCAATAGAGTAGGGTCAGATGGAAGGGGAGGAGGACCTACCCTATCATTGGACTGGGGAATGGCATAGGAGAAGAGGGAGGGAAGGTGGTATTGGAAGGGGATAGAGGAGAGGGCTACAGCTGGGATAACAAAGTGCATAAACTATAATTAATAAAAAGAAAAGAAAAGAAAAAGAAAAAAGAACAGTAGCCCTCTTATTCATTTCCACTTCTTCTGATTCTTGGTTACCAGGCAAGACTGACTCACTCACTGGTGGTTGCTGCTGTTCATAGTGCCTGTATATTGCCCCCTGCCTGACCATCTCTCCCTCCTAGAGGATGGATGTCACCCCTCATACAATGTGTCAGTTGCTCTGTATTATTTATAGTTCCCTGTGATAGTGTCCACACTCTTCAACCATTATCTGTGGAATTTTCTTACCTGAGTTTTGGTGTGTTTAATTCTTATTTGAACTGGCTCTTTTAGATTCTGGATAGTAATGTTTCCAATGCTGCATGCCATCACATAACTCACAAGGATTTTTTCTTGAGATCCAACATCCTTTAAAAGAAAAGAACAAATCGCGTGCACTAGTCATAAGTACACACGTTCATGCTCCAAAATAAGCAAACTGTCAGCAACTTTTGCACTTAAGATCTTCAATTCTAGAGCATCCTGTTTATACCTTCCAATTGCTCGCTTTCCTGAAGGGTCTATGCTACTTCCCTTATAATAAATACATTGAGGGACTGCACAAATAAACCAGTTATAAGGGCATATTCATACTCTATCACGGTGATTGGTGGCAGCCAATTGATAACTGAGACAATACAAAGTCATAAAAAGCTATGAAACAGTGAGACCATTTCCCAACTCAAGAAGACAGATGAAGTTATTTACGGTGTAAAAATTAAAAAGCAATCCATCATTCACACCTATGCCAACAGCCTGATGTGTTTACTGGCTTATACCTAAATAAATTCTAGTGGATTGAAGGCCCACCCAGAACTTCTGTCTTTTATTTTTTTTACATTTGGCAGAACCTGCAGATTTCACAGAGAAAGGAAGTGGCCAAAAAGCTTGGAATACGTGCTGTTCAATGACTTGGAGCAGCAGTCCACCTTTCTACCAAGATCTCTGGGTTTCTTTTCCATCTTGCTTTCTTGTCAAACTTTAATTCTCTATGCCATTTTATAAGTCAGTTATATTTAAAAAATCATAAAATCGCTTAAATTCCAAATGCAATTATAAAATATAGCTTTAATTAACTTTCTATGTTTGTTACTATCAAAACTGTTGACTTGAATTGGGGACGGCCATCACTTTAGAAAAGATGCTCCTATCTTTTCTAAAGTATGGGAAGTATATCACAGAAACTTTACTAGTTTCTTTTTGTTTGTTTTATTATTTTTTAAACGTTTCTGTTAGTTTACTTTTAAAAAAAATCTAAAAATGTGCTTCTATAGAAGCATCCTAAAATATATACATATATGAAAGAATTCTAAACGGAATCTCCAAGTAATAGGGAAAACAAAACACCAACTAGACATCTTATACTACCAAGCAACAACTTCCAGTGCCAGGTAGGGTTATATTTTGTTGAGTTGTTGGCTAAAGGGAGCCCATGGAACCCCCAATCATCATAGGCTATTGCTAAGGCTATAAATTGCTCTCCACAAACTGACAGTAAGGCCCTACGGCTGAAGACAGCACATATTTCATCAAGCATGAAGAAGCTCAGCTGCTCCATAACTCTCAAAATCTGTATAAAAGTCTAAGTTCCAGTTTTATTATACATGAACATTTTACAAAGTTTTTTCCAAAATAATTTTTAAAATTGTGGAATGATATTTCACCATATTTATCCCCTATGTCCTTTACTTCTCTCTACATCTTAATCTCTACTATTTTCTCTATGTCTATCCTTATCTCTCTCTCTTTCTTCCTCTTCTCCTTCACTTTGCCTCCCAAGTGCTGGGATTACAGAAGCGTGGCAACAGGCCCAGTCATTTCCCTCTTTTATAACTGAGTGATTCATAGGGTGGCCATACAAGAAACATTCCTATGGGCCTAAGAGTTGAAATACTCTCTTGCACAGAGCACACGGCTGGACAAACACTGGTACCTTGACTTTAACTGGTAAAGTGTTCTGAAGAGAGGCTCCAGCAAAGTGCTCTAGATGGGGCTGTCCTCATAAAGGTCACCAAGGGTCATTAGTGTTTTCTGGCAGTGGACCATCTAGTATTTGACCTGATGCCAATAAAAATGATAATATGTGCTCAGCACAATGCCACCCTACTCTGCGGATATGAGAATGCCAAAGGTCATTTGAAATACTAATGGGAAAAATGATTAAAGCCAAGAATGCCTCTCATTATGTAAAAGGTGCTTCCTGCTGACTTAAAAAAAATCTTTTCCTTTGGTGTACAAATGCTTTAACTCTGGAGGCCCCAGGGTCTGGAGAACAAAAGGATTAACAAATAATAAATAACAGCATCTTAACTAACTCAATTTCTCATTATATAATACTAGTCTTAGCTTTATATTTATTATTTTTAAAATTCAAGTAAGTACATACTGTTAAATGGGAGATTATCTGAAGTAAAGTATTTGAAGACTTACATTATTTTTTTTTTCAATTTAGAAAGTATAATAGATTAGATTTTCTATAACTGCTGGTATATTTCAAGGAAATCTGATGTCTTGACCTTTGAGCTAAGATACTTCATTTGAAATTGGAAAACAAAAATAATTTAAAGAGTTCTCACCTGAAAAAGTCCAGTTTTGTTGAAGAAAGTGAACTGTGCTCTTCTGACCAACGCAGAATCCTCTTGACTTAGATTCTCAAGCAGGTTTGGAGGCAAAATCACAGAAGCCAATGAATCTGCCTGGCCATTCTCAAAGTCCATCTGTCACGCACAAGCACATTGGTAGAATAATCATTGTGAGAGCATTGGTAGCACAGTCCAGTCCCCATGCTGAGTGGGTTGAGAGAACATCTGCAGGGGCCACGTTAACCAGAACCAAGTTGACCTTGACCTCTGCAGAAGTCTGGAATTCCTGGGTAAGCCCCTTGCAGTCAGAGGCAGAGATCACATTAGGAGTTCACACAAGAATACCTTGATTCTAAAGCACACCAACAATTACAGAGACCAAAAAATACTTGTCAATTATGAGAGTGGGATTTAATAGTGTCAGATTTCAATGTTTTGCCATATACTATGGGCATAAATTGTTTTGTTTAACTGCAGAGCTTCATTGTCTCTGTGAAGAGGCAGCAGCTGTTTTTGTCTTGTTTTGGCATCACCTTCATTAGAAAGGAGGCAAGTGGAGAGTGACACTCTGTGAATGGAGGAATCACACAGAACAGCTCAGTCTTGATTGACACTCCTTTGGCTGCTTTACAGACTACACACCAAAAAATAGCCAGTACTAGGAACACCCTCAGATAACTTAATTCAGGCCATAGAGATCTCCTGTCCTCGTGGACGAGACTGAGACCAAAGGAGCTTCTTGCACTGTTTAAATACGAAAACCCTAGACCCCTAATCTAAAATAGAACAAAAGTCTTGCTTGTATCTCAAGCCTAGACATTTTGTATTTTCAGTGATCTATCTTGAGAGCAAACAAACAAACAAACAAACAAACCAAACAACAAAAAATAAATACAAAAAAAACCAACTGTTTTCCACATAGTTACTGTCTCAGGTC
The DNA here is from genome assembly GCF_907164565.1 of Psammomys obesus. NCBI lineage: Eukaryota > Metazoa > Chordata > Mammalia > Rodentia > Muridae > Psammomys > Psammomys obesus. Next base: position 1,195,393 of record NW_026596089.1, on the reverse strand, counting down.
AGGAATGGTGCTGTATTCACTGGGTTTGCTCTGCTTGCTGACATTGTTTGAAACATAGTAGGCATTTGAAAATTATTGGATGAGCTATGCTTTTAAAATATCTAGAAGGGTGAGCAGGACCCCAGATTACTTGCCTAGTCTCATCTGCTTCCCTCACTGCCAAGCCTCTAGATTGTGGATTTGCACCATGTCATTCTTAGAAGAGCAATAGCAGCAGCAGCAGCAACATCTGTGCTTTGATTAAACTGGACACGGCAGGGCCCTACAAGGCCCAGAATTGTTTTTAACATGTCTTCCCTGTGACTGTAAAGTTGGTTTTGAGAAGCAGTGGCAGAGAGAAGGCTTCTCCCATGCCTGTTCCCACCTGAAGGTCTTTAATAACACGTTTATCTCTTTAAACTGGTTCCTAACCCATGCTTCCAACATGGTCTACCCCACTTAGTTTCATCTTATCTTTAGAAGGTACCTTTCACTATCTAGGCTATGAACCATATACTTCCTGATGCCATTTTAGCCAACATTCTTATCTGTCCACCATCTCTTGAATCGACTTCCTTGAGGTATCTAATATTAAAGAGCCAATAAATTTGTTCTCTGTCTTATTAATTAGTTAAAATTAAAACAAACATAGGTTTGTTACCTGGAAATATGATTCATTATTGCTTGGAAGGCCAATGCTAAAATTTGAAGGTGCATTCACTCCTGGCATCAGGGATGAGACTCCAAGAGCTAAATTCTGTGTGTCAATATTCACGTGTGGGGTGCTATTCAGGTCTAGTTTGAAGGCTAGCTCATCAATTGTTTTTAGAGCTCTAAAAAAATGAAAATGACATCACTGTTAGATTACACTATGTTTTAGGGAGTTGCTGTATGATAAAATACTAATAAAGAAAGTATTTTTAAGTTCTCTCATTTTAGTGAATACAGCCATGAGAACATCCCACACCCCAGTGCTATCAGCTAATACACAGAATCATGTAATTGATGCTTCCTCAAGAAAACTCTACTGTCTTAATGGAAATCATAAGCTAAGTCACCAGAAATGGAGTTTGTTTTCCACAAATAACCAAGAAACCAGAAGATACTGCAAAAGTGTTTGTAATTAATGCTATAGAGATAAAAATAACCTAAAGGATATGTTAATAATTATATTTTATCAAAGAAATATTACATAAAGGATGGAAACAGAAGAAATTAAAGATCCTAATGTCAATAACAAGTGGAATAAAAAATATAATTGCCCGTATCCGAGGCACTTTCATTTTAGAAGCTCACAAGGCTGTAACAGAGCTGTGTAGAATGGCAGATGTACAGTGGTTATGATAACCCTGGATAACCTTTTATGTAGGCTGATAATATATTATGATGTACTACATATGCTTTGGGGGGGTGATTTTATATATATTACCAGATGAAAATTCTACTTACTCTGTAATTTATACTTCTAAACTAGAGAGCTTTAGAATTTACTTTGTAAATGACCTTGGGAAGTACCTATGCATCTTCTGGAGCTGTGGATTATGGAATGTGATCACAAAGCAGTCAGAAGCGGGCAATGCTCTTACAACACATTGATCATTTTAATTCTCCAGGGGCAGAGATACTTACTCAGTAGAAGATTCAAGCAAATCACTATCTGAACTGCTTAAAATATTAGAAAATATATTCATTAGAGTTGAGCCAAGTGTTATATCAATATTTTCTTCTTTGTTCACAATCCTTTTGACCTGTTCTACAATGCTATTAATATTGGCTGAGGTTAGGTTCTGCCCATCACCAGTTAAGTTTAATATCTCATTGGCCACTTCATTGGATTGTCCTAAAAGGAGAGGAAGAAACAACATAAAGTTTGCCTGGGCATTTTGGAACAGACAGTATGAATAGTTTATTATACAGCTTCAGGAAGTGGGATTCCATGCATACTGTCCCTCATCCATCTTTATGAGGTAATATTGTTCTACACACAGGAACAGATTTCTTAAGTATGATACAAATGATTCAGAGAGATCATTGGTCCCTTGAAATCAATAAGTACATGTTTTCTATTTAAAAATAATACAGAAATATAAAAAAACATTGATAGAAATAGCAGTTTGCACATTATTTTTACATCCTCTACATAATTTTTTACTATTTTTATTTCCTTAGGTTATGAATATGTCACAAAATTAATATGCAGAAAGGTATATTTCTAACTAAAATATGTGAAATATTCTTTTACACTAGTTTTAATATTATACCAGTATTACACAGCAGAACATCACATCTGAAGAGAATAAAGCATTGATGATGATGAGGTCATTTCATTTGTCCTTGGAAAGGGAAGACAAATTGAACTCACTTGAACAGTTGGTGGCATCAATGGGGCTCCAGAAGGTTGATGTTGCATTAGAAAGGCTGCAATAATTACCAAACAACAAAATGGCATTTAAATATGAAATTACTAATAACTAATGAAATTACAGATAACGAAAGCAATTAATAAGTTTTTGGATTTGCCTTAATATCCAACTAAGTTCCCTTTGAAAAGAATATGAAAAAAATGCTAAAAATTCTTATTGGAAAGCCAGTCAGTAGCCTGTTCTCTCGAAGGGAAGCGCCCAGTACATCCTGCATCCTGACCTCACATACACTGTCAAGTGCTGCTCTAAGGACTTTACTGGAAAACTCAAATTTTGATTTCATACAACTCTGGAAAACAGATTTCAAACCACTTTTATGAAAGAGGAAATGCATTTTAGAGAAGCCAAGGAATTTTCCCAAGACCTCGAGCCAGGAAGAGTTAGGGCCACATTTCAAACTTGAGTCCATAAATCTCACAGCACTCTCTCTCCTCCACACCAAGTGTCACACACAGCCCTTGATGCAGAGGACTCATTAGGCACTTTCTGTTCCTGAATTCCTTCCCTAAGAACTAACTGGGCCAGGGCAGAGGGTGGGGACAACAGCATGGTGCAGTAGCCCTGCAACTGTCTCTTCAAAAGTTTACTAGACATGCAGTGAATTCTTAGTGTCTTGGCAGTCTGTGTCAACAGGCTGTCCAACCCGGATCTGGCCTTCATTCTTGCTTTGCCAGTTCTCGCTTCCCCAAAATTAATAAGAACTCAGGGGTTTTGAAATATGTTCCAAGACCAAGTTGACTACAGGGCCTGTAGCTCTGGAGTCATACTTTTGATTTCCAATTTCCTCAGTCTTTTCTTGGAGAGAGCTCAATTAACTCACCACTCAGAGGAAAGCAGTCTCGTAGGTAATATTCTTCCCTCATCTCTATCCACCCACGAGCATGTGATTCCTGCCCTACTTCTCAAATCAACACAATAGATGAGTGCTGCTGTGCTATATAGTAAGCATAGACCTGTGGCTTGCAATTCAAAGAAAGAATTACCATGTCCGAGTCATAAAAAAGCCAGGCTTGTTTGGACACGGTTGTTTGTAGACAGAAGGTAAGCTGGTTGGCCAGATAAAGCCCTCAGGGTCCACCAAGGCACTACACATACCTGGGAGAAAATAAGAGCCAACATGAAATAGACAAGCCCTTACTTTTCTGAAGTCAAAGGTGTAGGATAAAAACCAATGACTGCCCTGGGAGTTGTCACTATTTATATACTACTAAAATGACCAGTGTTTTATATTAGAATTTTTAAAAATTAGCAAGAATAAAAATACATTTTAAACAAAAATCATTATATCTTACAAAAACATTTTATAATAATAGATATAGGGTAAAAATAAAGATACAAGATCATTCATGCAAAGTAATAACAAGGTATTAATAAATGAGTTTCATTTGAGATAAACATAATCAGAATTGAGAACAAACCTGAAAATCAAACACAGGGCTAAAATTAACAAAGTAGAAATAAAGAATACTATTAAAAACATATGCAGTTTTTAAATCCCATAAGTGGAATCTGTCAAGGTTATTTTAGTACTTTGCTCCTTTAAAGATAAGAAAAGATAAATACAAACAGCTTGTCTCCTTCGTTTCCTTAGATTCCGAGACATTGCGATGATGTTTTTATGCTGCATTATACACTTTTTAGTGGTCTCTATATAACAAATGTCATCATTAAAAATATACCTTACACAGACAAATAACAAGTGAAAAAGAGCGCCCTGTATGCTCCTTAGCTAACGGTGCATGAACTCACACACACTGAGCTCGCGTACCCAGCGGTTTCACTTGTACTCTGTACAGGCTCAGGCCATCCTCCAGCGAGGCATTGTTTGTTAGAAGCTGCTGTTCGATCTTTTCTTCCTCCAGGTTGACATTATTGGTGTCATTGTAGACTAGAAGGGCCCACAGCACCAACCTAGAAAAAAGATTTCAGAGAGAACTAGTGTTCCTGGGTTTGCTGAATGACTGGCTAGTTGTGGGGCGGGGACAGGGGCGCTGGGTTAGAAACAGAACATGGATGCTGTAACACCTTGAGACTAAAAGGATCAGCCAGGGTGTCTTGACCTCTGTGGTACAAATTGCAGCATTCACACTGCTTCACCTGGAATCAAGTTTACAAGATAACTTTCCAGAATTTTATCATGGCACTCTAGTTCTTTTTCAGAAATGAACTATTGATATTAAATATGTAAGTAGTTCTTTTTCAGAAATACTTACATATTTAATATCAATAGTTCATGTATTGTATACAATACTTGTAACATCCTCTCAAAAGGGAACGTCAGTTTCTTTCTTTATATGCAAAACTTAAAATTTCAAAGGAAAAATTGAATTGTATATTGAACTCTTGATATTGTGTTATTATTTACAAATATGGAGCAGGCCCCACAGGTGGAAATTTTACAAGTACTTTGTATGGTAAAATAAATACTCAAAGTTATACCCAGTTTAGCTAGTACACTAATACAAATGGTTTTAGAATGTGTGGCCTTGAAAATGCCTTTACAGGAAACAAAAAGATAGAGTTTTAAAGCCCTGTCAGAACTTAGAGCTAAGCCAAAATCATAGCTTTCATTTAAAGGTAATTCAGTATTAAGACAGAGGTACATGATGCCATTTTGTTAGAGAAAGGAGCATTTTTTGATGTTTTTGCGAGAGTGCTGCATTTGTATTTTCTCCACATTCTGGAGAAATACGAAGAATGTGGCAAACATCACTCCATTATCTAGATTAGGTGCTATTCACATGCCAAAGAGAAGAGGAGGCGGGTAAACGCAAAGTACAGAGGATGGCACATTCTATTTATGAAATTGTGTTGGTAAGAATAGAAGTAAATACAGAGCTAGTTCATTTGTGGTGCTAAAAAGTAAGGGATAAGTTAAGTATTTGTTATTCCAGGTTAGGTGAAGCAGCTGAATTTTACCTCCTAAGTAGCTGATGATCTCATGGACAAAATGATACGCTCTTCTCTCAAAACTTTATTTCTAAAATGATCTACTGTAAAATAGTCATATATAAGCCATACTCCAGCAAGACAGGTATAGATGTGGACATATGGTGGACGGTGAATGGCATATGATGTGGTGTCCTCTGATTCAATGGGAAGAAAAGCACTGCCCCTTTACCTCCTGAGAATACACAGCCCTGACCAGGACAACATCCCAATGCATTGTGGGTGTATTCAATACAGAAACCTAACCATTCAACAGTGAGCCTGCATTTGCACAATGCTTGTCTGTGTTAGTTTTCTGTCCCATCAGAAAACAAAAACTGCTCCCTGGTTCTACACCAGTCCAGGTCTATCTTGTTGCGATTACCATTCATCACTGGAATAAGCCACTCCCTCTGTGGTTTCAGGTTCCCTGATGGTCTAGGCAGTAGAATAAACAGCATTATTGAATGCTTGAGATGCAAACCTGAATTGGAAGGAAAAATTTTGGGGAAAGGAATGGATGTGAAACTAGTAGACTGTGGTATGGAGGGAGACTATAGTGCCTCATCGATGAGCATAAGAGTAGTTGGAGAATAGTTTTTTTTTTGTTTTTTGTTTTTAAGAGTGGGAAGCTATAAAAAAGACAATGCTGAAGATTTATAGCAAAGGAAAACTAAGTAAGTCGATTTTCCCACAAGCTAGGGATATTCATTCTCCCTATAATTTTCTGTGAAATTATTCACTGGTTTGAAAGACCAGAAAATTGAGATTTCATTTATTTAAATGTCTTTTGCACAAAAGCTTTTGAGATGCTGGCTACACCCACTGTGGCTGATTTTAGTGTTATCAGTACTAGAATAATATTTGTGAGGAAACTGATGGGGTGCTCATTTTCTAAGGAAGGGGACGACTAGTTACGCTTTAAGCTAGGTTTGTCCAAAATGCTAGATAAAGCACCCTCGGGATCCTAGCTGCTTCTGGAGCCACTGTTACAGACTCAACATTATGTAGTAGGTGGGGAAAGGATCATTTTCCTAGGAAAAGGAGTAAATTCTTGTTATTTACTATCTTGAAATATGTTACTTTGTTTTCAGATCATAAAGGAAAATGAATGTTGTCAGAATACAAACCTATCAGGCAGTGTGATCCAATTTACCCAATATATATATATAGAAATTAAACAAAGTTTAAAACATTTATTTTTATAATATTAAATAGAAAGAAAAAATAATAAAGTTCTCTAACTTTCAAATATGATTTCATGGGTGTCTTCTCATAGTAGTGACACATCATAGTGTTCAAGGCTGTGTTTTCAGTTTTTAAAAAGTCTTTACATATTTTGTAGCACACACACAAACATGTGTGTGTGTGTGTGTGTGTGTGTGTGTGTGTTGTGTGGGTGTTTGTATGTGTGTGTAGAACACAAGCGGAGGTCAGAGGACAACCTGTAGGAGTCAGTTTTTTCCTTCCATTATGTAGGCTTTGGAGATCAAACTCAGGTCAGCAGGCTTGGCAGTGAGTACCTTTACTCAATGAACCATCATATCACACAATGGCTATATTTTCATAGCAGCAAATCAGTAAATTAAAACTGACCAAGGTTTCTAAGAACTTTAGCCTTTCAAATGATCTTATTTTACAATTCTATGGAGATAGGATACACAACCCTAAGACAACTATTTCTTTCAGGGCTTTAACTGTTCATTTTGCAGCAATCTGATCTTATGGACCTACTGGTTGTACATGTACTATCTGGTTAAGTCATGATCTTGACAAAATTTTAAAAATGGAGGCCTTAAAAATAGTGATGATTGTAGATACTAAAAAGTTTGGACTACTCTCTATGTTTTCATGTGCTATCACATGTAATTATCTTTATCACAATAGAGCTATTTGTGGGGTAGCTCTGGGGCTAGAACCCAGGACCCAGCATATGCTGGGTTGGTGCTACCAATATATCCCTGAGTTTTGCCTCATACCATGAAACTACTTATCTGTAGGTCATTTTGGAGTTTTGAAAAGGTAGTGATGGATTTTGATGTGTTACAAATGTTAGACTTTTCCCATCCCTCTTAAGCATTCTGACCTTTCACAGACTTACATTTCTAGGCCACTTGCTTACTCTTTCAGCTTCAAATATGAGAAACGTGTGACATGCATTCATGCTGAGGAAATAATGTGAATTTACTAGGCAATTAAAACATTTTTCTTTGACCATTGTTTCATTTTTCTTCCAGACAGCCAAAGTTATGACCAAGGAGAAGAAAACTTTCCAGGTGTCCCTGGCATTACCTTTTGTCATCAGCCATAGTGTCTCTCTTGACTTTAATCCTGTCCTCCCCCATGCCCCGGTGAACACTGTAAAAACAGATACATATATCCATTATCAAGCTCATCCATTGTGTCAAGACATCAGCAGAAAAGCTGCAGAAGGTTAAAGGAGCAGGAGGGATGGACACTGATACAATTTTCCTAAGTCTGTGCTCTGAGGTACCCAGTTGCACACACTGGATAGCTGTGTACTCCAAAAAAGAACCTGCCCTGTTTGTTGAGTGAGCTACCTCCTGAACTTATTGGGCAACTTGGCCTCTTTCCTGTGCCATTTCATCTTTGAGGTTTAAGTATAAGATTATGAAAGCATGTTCACAGGAGCCTGAGTGGCCATTATTTGGTGGAAAAATTAAGCAGAAAAATAAGGAAAGCTCATTTTTTAAAAAAATTATTTTTAGTTTTTCTTCACAATTTATTCATCATATATCCCGACTGAAGCCTCCTCCCTCAACTCCCCCAGTCCCACCCTCCCTCCCTCTTCCCCTTATCCCCTTCCAGAAGAGGGCAGATTGTTAATATCTTATTTTGTAGAGAAAGCAGTCTTGAAACTGGAGTGATACCCCCAGTTCATACTCAGTGTGATCTACTAAGGAAAGTCAAACAGAATTTTTTTCTTTAATTTTGATATATTAGAACACATAATATATTGATTCAATTATAGAATCATATACACAGGTGTTCAGATACCGTCAGAGAGAAAGAATGGTAAATTAAACATATCTACTTCTTAGATAATTAATTGCATTTACCTTATATTAACCACATAAACAGTATAGTTCCAATTCTGGAAAGTTGAATTGAGCTGGAAGAAACAATGGAAAAAGATGAGTTTCAGTAATGCTTAAAAACATTCTTTTATGAGTCAAGGTTATCTTTCTTCCAAAAGATGAGCTGTCATTGGTAAAAAGACCCTGGGAAAATGCTGAACAACTGCAGGAGCAAAGATAAAGGAAGGCTTGCTGGACCAGCTAGCCAAGAATGCAATGAATGCCACTTCTTTTATTCTTCACATTAATCAATGACACCGATACTAAATTCCCACTCAAACTCCACCCTCTTGTTTATGAAGAAATGAAAGTTTAGGGAGGTTAAACAGCTTTTCCAGGATCATCTACTAATCAATAGCAGATCTAACCCAGGAACTCAAGCCAGTGTACTAGGAAAACACTGTCATTTCCCCTCTAGCTAATCTTCTCCTAACAACCCCTCCATTAACACTTTTCTTAGTATGCATTTAAATAAGTATTGAGATGACATCAAACATATTTTGTAGTTAATTGCCATTTCATAGGAACATCAGTAGCAAGAAAAATAATACAAACAGAAAAATACGTCTTTGATAATGTCCAGTAGCATGGGGATTTTGCCAAATTTGTATGGTTAACAGTTGCATTGGTCTCAGCATAAACAGTAAATCTCCACAGTGCAATGGCCAAGCTACAGTAATACGCCACGATCATTAACATAAAATTCTGTTATCTTCTAGTCATCTCCCAGGGCTCCTTTAGGTCATATCTCAGATACGTCTTTATTTTTTGTAAATATTATTAAAATGCAATACCATTTTTAGAAAATATTGTGAAAGCGATGATAGGTATTTTGGATATAATTAGGTTGTTTATGCTTTATTTAAATTTAGTACTTGTGCCCAAAAGTATTCCTGATCTCTGATTTTTTCCCCCTGAATTTGTAATGTTTGCAAAATCTTCAATGGTTTATCATCCCTAACCCCAAATACTAAGGAGGTCTATCAGATTTTAAATTCTCAGGTTAGATGACTGCCCCCACCCCTGAAAAGAGCATACTTGCTATTTTCAAGCAACTGCTTTGGAAGCTTGAATCGTAAATGAAAGGTGGCTAACAAAGCTTAGCCTCAGATGACAGTGATGTCGGGACGCAAACCATGCAGGACTGAATGTAAATGTAAAATTGTACCCTGTCTAGTGAAAGCTTCCCATTTAGTGCTCAGGTTCATGATTAGTAATATTATCCATGGTTGAGAATGGAAATAAGTACTTTTATTTTTAGAAATTATACTGCCTGTAAAAACAAATAAAAAGGACATTGTGGAAAGAAAATGGGATGTGAGAAGCCACCCTTTCCCACAGCCTGTCTCCATCTGGAAACTGAGCACAGAATTACTGTTTCGATCCATAAATACTATTTAGGCTGTGTTGTATCCTATGTCCAAATACATCTCTCTTCCTGTACATAAACACAAGACCTTGTTTCTGTCTAGTCATATACTTTTTTAAGTTTTCGAGTTTATTTTTAATTATGTGTATGTGTCAGGGGTAGGATACACACGTGAGTGCAGTACCTATAGAGGCCAGAAGATGGCAGTAAATCCCCTGGAGCTGACAGAAGCAGGTGCTGGGAACTGCTGCGGCTGGGTGGTCTGGAGGGACAACAAGAACTCTTGACCACTGAGCCCCTTCTCCAGCCCCATATTCATCTATTTATAATGAGCACATTAGTGCAGTGAGATCTACAGTTTCATTCAGAATCTTTCAATCTATAAAGAAGTTAAAGTTTTAAAGCAAAAAGTCAATGGAATTAAGTTTACTTACCCATTCTGCCACCTTGCTCTGTACTTTCATTTCAGGGTGGTTAAGGTTGTTGTAAATCACAACAGATATTCTATACATTATTCCATCTGCAGTTGGAAATAGTATTAATATTTAATTACATTTTACATTCAGAACAAACAATGCAAATTCATAAGCACATCATTTCATATTATTTAAGAACATATAGGCACAAGAAGTTTGGACCAATTTTTTTGTTAAAATTACTGTTGCAACTGCTTAGAAGTAGCTCTTGATTAGTTTACTCTTATAGATACTTCACAGCTTCTATTTCATCTCTTGATTATGACCTCTGAAATAATAGCAAGCTATTTTTTTTGTTTACTTCTATAGATTTCTGATATCTAGGGCTGATAAAGTGGAGTTTTCAATATGAAGTTTGATTTTTAAAATTAATTTACTTTTTATTGATTACACTTTGCATCCCCGCTATAGCACCCTCCCTCAGCCCCTCCCAATACCACCCTCCCCCTCTCATCTCCTCAAGTCCACCCCCCAAGTCCACTGGTAGGGGAGATCCTTCTCTCGTTCCCTCTGACCCTAGCCTATCAGGTCTCATCAGTAGTGGCTGCACCGTCTTCCTCTGTGGCCTGGTAAGGCTCCTCCCCCCTCAGGGGGAGGTGATCAAAGAACCAGCCACTGAGTTCATGTCGGAGACAGCTTCTGTTTTCATTACTAGGGAAACAACTTGGATACTGATTTTTGGTAGTAAGAAATTATGCTTATATGATTAGACATGGTAGTTTTGGACTATGAAACAGAAAGTGGGTTTCTTGGCAAGATTTATACTAGAAAGGAACAGGCAATCACCTGTCCCCTCTCCAGGAGCCCTTTCCTGTCCCATTTCCTCTTCCCACTCTCCTTAGTGAAGCATACTGTTCTAGGGTATTGGGTTGGATTTGACCAATTTTTTTTTTCTGAAAGCCAGAAGAAAACAGGAAACAACCTTGAAACCTGCCACAGAGGGCCTCTGAAAGCTTCTGCAGTATAGACTGTCAAAGCAGATGCTGAGCCTGATGGCCAACTGATGGGCAGAGTGAATGGAATTTTATGTAAGAAGTGGGAAATAGTAAGAGCTGGAGGGGACAGGAAGTCCACAAGGAGAGCAACAGAACAAGATAATTTGAACAAAGGGAACTTCCCAGAAAATCATACTCCAACCAAGGACTATTCGTGGAGATGACCTGGAACCCCTGCACAGGTGTAGCCCATGGCAGTTCAGTGTCCAAGTGGTTTACATAGTAATGGGAAGAGAGACTGCCTCTGACATAATCTGATTGGCCTGCTCGTTGATCACTTCCCCCTGAGGGGGGAGCAGCCTTACCAGGCCACAGTAGAGGACAATGCAGCCACTTTTGATGAGAACTGATAGACTAAGATCAGAAAGAAGAGGAGAACTTCCCCTATCAGTGGACTTGGGGGGTGACATGCATGCAGAAAGGGGAGGGAGGGTGGGATCGGGAGGGGAGGAGGGAGGGGCTTATGGGGGGATACAAAATAAACAAAGTGTAATTAATAAAAAATTAAAAAAAATAAATTTCTAAGGACAGCCCCTTTACCTAACAGAGAGGGTATTTACAGGTGGAATTTTAATTGGTTTGATGGACTTTATATAAGAAAACCATATTCTGAAAAGAAGGTTCTATTTTTTTAATGGTTCTGTAAAGTGTTGAGACTTTTTGTTCCCATGAAAAATAAACTTATCAGAAAGGGTTTGATAGACTACAGGCCCTAAGTCTATGCTACAGGTTCAAAGTCACCAATGGAAAATTACCCCTATAAAACAGAAGTTAAAGAGAAAGGAGAAATTAGTATCCATCATTGTTAGCCGTCTTTCTCCATGCTTTTAAGGTAAGTCATAAGTAAAAAGCATAAAATATCTAGAAATATATAATTTCACAATACTGAGGCATGCATTTAATGTAAATTTTGGGGAGGCAGTACAAAACATATTGAAGTATGTCTCTGGAAAATCTCAGCTATACCAAAAATGGAAATCCCATTCCTATTATTCTAATGTGAAATAATAAATACTTCTATCTTCTCACACAGTTATAAAAATATGCAAAAATAAATTCAAAGACTGGTGAGCTTAATTTAAACACAAGAGGTTATTTCAATGTCTAAAACATCTAATGTCTTAATGATTTTGAATTTTATATTCCTTCGAAACATGATCTGAATGGATACTATTTAGACACAGATAAAAGAGATGGTACTAACTCGAATTTCAAAAAACCTACGCTGTGGGTCTCAGCTCATCAAATCATGGACTTGCTGAGTGGCTTGAAGAATATTCTATCTGCAAAGGTCCAAGTGTGCCAGTGTCCAAGGGACAAAGAACAGTCACAGATGCTTGTAGAGTATACAGAGTTACCACTAGATGGAGTACTAAATGTAAGTAATTATTTTTACGTACATTGAAAAATGTTACAAAAAGTGAAAATGTCAGTATTTTAACCATTGACATTTCTGAAATGGAATCATCGTAATTTTGATGAACTTAGTAAAATTTTGACAGCCCTGAGGTAAGAGGACTGGATAAGGTAGATAAGTCTGAAACGAGTCCCCATCTTACTGGCAATGGAAAAACTGTATTTTCTAATATGTCAGATGACAGCCTGAGAATGTTTACTGTGCCAGTTTCTCAAGAATAAAAAAAAAAAAATGTTGATAGTATGTGAATGACATTAGAGAGTCTGGAACATGAGATAAATGTGATATATTTACAGAGAAAAAAATCTCTCCTCAATTATTTTAAATTAGGACAGAGGAAAAACCTTATTTGAATATCTTTTATCTGCAATACATTGTTCCTTTTCTCTTTTAGAAAAGAAAATGAAAGGCTCAGCTGTAAACTATTAGGAGTCTAGCACAATATAAAAGATAGCTGTGGAACACTGTGGCATCGCCCTTATTTTAAATTTTCACTTTTGTAGTTATAGTATCGTTATGTAACAGTGAAATCTCATGTGAATAGAGTAAGTCAGTCAATATAAGTGAAGTCAGTAAATATAGGAAAAACACATGATTCAAGTATATTATTAAAACTACTAATATAATAAAAATGGAACACAAAATTTTGAGACATTTTCACCACACATAATATTTTAACTTTTAAAATTATAAGATAATAACAACAGTCATCCAATTTAGATTCTTCTTTATAAATGTGGTCGAGATAAACCATTTTGACTGACTCTGATATTTGCCTGCTTTGGTGAAACTCTAATGAAGGTTCTGATGCAGAGAGGGGTGGCCTGAACAAGGCTCTCTTCAAGAGTGTCAGAGCTGCATGGGTACATGAATACAACTCCAATCCACCAAGTCAAGGGCTCTGAAGTCCTCGTGTGTCAGTGTTCTTGGGCAGCAAAAGATGTGCCAGTTCTGAAGAGAGAGTGCCACAGAGGCTCTTTGTATACTCATACAAAGAGGGAAATACTTAGTTAGAATTATAATATTCCCATCTGCTGGCAGAAGTCCTGGTGAAATCTGTGCTGGAAACGTCAGCTGCTGTTGCTGTTTGCTTGGGGCGGGGGTAAGGAGGTGGTGGTGGTGCTGGAATCATAAATCTCCATGGTGTAGCTAGCAGAATAACCATAAACAGTTCCTTGAATCGATGTTTTTATAACCCTAATAAAATTTATATCTATGTTTCATGTAAAATATTCCATACTTCCAATGTAAATGTCCTTACAGAGGGAGTTGACGTAACCCCTGAAGCCATAAGGGGAAAATAAAAGTGAACTATGTGGGTTTAATGTTTCCCTGGGTTTTAGACCCTTGGTGATACGTTATAAATGTCTGACCTTCCAAGCTAAAGGAGTGCATTTTATAAAACTTCTTTGCCTCTAGTATCACATATTTGAGAATATTACTGTGTTGAAAGCAGCACACCATTCACTTGGTTGGAATTTGTCAGACAAGAAACTAAAACTACTAACTTCAAACTGCACATGGCAAAGTATGTGATCCATATGAGCAGCAGAATTATAAAGAATCGAGCCATTTGGCTTTTCCTATACTGGTTTCTTAGAAGACCTATCTGGCACATTTGATTTTTATTAGTACTAATAATGAAAAAGGGCAGGAAAGGCTGAAAATTACTTGAAATTTTATCATAAAAGTTGGGGCTCCAAGTGGAGCTCAGAGGTAGGACACTTGCCTAACATGTGGAAGCCTAGATTTCAGCCTCCCACAAACTGACTGGTGACTGATAACATCCTAAGCAGTGCTCTTTAAGGAGTGATCAAAAGGTACAAAGTGTTACCATGGCCACTGATACAAATGTACTAAGTGTTGAAGCACAAAGTTGACTTCCATGGAAAGTGAAATGCCAATGATCAGGGTTTTTTGTTTTGTTTTTTTTTTAATTTTTATTTTTCTTTTTAGTTACATTTTGTTAACTCTGTCCCAGCTGTATCCCGCTCCCTCATTCCCTCCCCAACCACACACTCCCTCCCTGGTCTCCTTTCCAACTCCTCCTCCCCTTTCCAAGTCCACTGATAGGGGAGGACCTCCTCCCCTTTCATTTGACCCTGTTTTATCAGGTATCTTCAGGGCTGGCTGCAAAGTCCTCCTCTGTGGCCTAACAGGACTGCTCCTCCCCTGGGGTGGGGGGTGTCAAAGAGCCTGCCCTTGAGACAATGATCAGGTTTGTAACACAGCAAAGCATCCTTTTAAAACCTGTATCCGCATGTGGTGTTCTTGGTACTGTCCAGCCTGCCACCCTTTGGGGTGCACGAGAAATTCTATTTCTCAAACAAACAAAGTTTCTCAGTTGTCCTAATTTGACAAAAACACCATAAAAAGATCTTTTCTTTTTCTCTCAGATGTATTTGAGTGAAAATTAATTCATTCCAATCAAGTGGCTTTTGAGGGGTGGGTGTGGGGAGGGCTAGTTTTAAGCAGCTTCTTTGGCTGTCTTGGAACTAGATTTGCAGACCAGGCTGGTCTCAAACTCTGTTTGCCTGCCTCATCCTCCCAAGTGCTGGGATTAAGGGCATGCATCACCATCACCAGGACCCAGGTTTTAGCTCAAAGTAAAGAAAAGAAGTCCTTGAAGCTATTAGTTCAGTTGGGGATTCAAGAGAAAGAGATGTTTGTTTCACCAGTCTTCAAATGCACTCATGAACCAAATGTTTCCCGACATAGAATGTTGCTAGAACTTGCTACGTCACCACTCACAGAATACAGTTTTACACACTCTAGATGTACTACGTACAGCCTCTTACCAAATGAGTCTTACCATTCTTTTGCTTATGGATTCTGTTAGTAACAGGGATATTAGTGGTGACAGTGGGTGATGTAGGAGTAGAAGGGCTTACAGTAGCTGCTAATGAAGATGAGAAAGAGCATCAAACAGTTAATATAGATAAGCA
Source organism: Psammomys obesus (assembly GCF_907164565.1). Taxonomy (NCBI): domain Eukaryota; kingdom Metazoa; phylum Chordata; class Mammalia; order Rodentia; family Muridae; genus Psammomys; species Psammomys obesus. Next base: position 1,179,763 of record NW_026596089.1, on the reverse strand, counting down.
ATCAACAGCCAATATATGAAAATGCATAGGTAAGTTGAAACTACGTCATGCTACTGAAACAATAGAGTAAAAACTTATCATGCATAAAATGAAGTAAGGCTTTCTATGGTACATTAAAAATCAGTTCGATGTCTTTTTAATTGTGAACAATTGTGTTCATCTTAATTCAAATGCATTGTGAAAATGCTTTTATTCATTAAGGGAAAAACAGGGAATAAAAGAAGAAAAAACTGAGTTTCTGGTCCTTTAGTCCATATGAGTACTTAGATACATATATTAAAATAATAAGAAATAATGAACTTTTGAAACATTCATATCAAGGGCCCTCTGTTCTATTTTGTACAACTATTTCATAACTGCACAGAGTTCATGGAAAGAAACAAACGATGTAATATTTCCTGGGGAATCGATTAGGGGTAATATTCACGTATCTTAAAAGGGAAATCTAAAAATAGAGTATTTTCCTTACTCTGTCCATCTTTATCTCACTTCTGACCTATCACCTTTGTGCCATGATCATTTTAACAAACCTTTTGTGGAAAGGCGTAGCCATGATTCTCATGTGGAACACAGAAAATTTTACTTTTTCTTAGAGGCATTTAACATGACAATGGATGGAAACAGGTCACAAAAAATTAGAAGGCAAAATTATAAATTTAAGGCAATATATTTTACATACATATGTAACTATATATTATTAACATCCAACTTCTTAGTACACAACTTTATTCGCAATATAATCATTAGACATTAAAATAATATTAACTCAGTTAATATTAACATTAGCTTATTTAAATATTTTTATCTTAAGATTTAAGTTTTATAAATAACAAAAATTGCTTCACATCCCCATCTACAAATATTTTTTAAATAATTCAATATAAGATTTTCCCCTCAATTTATGGATATAAGTACTTCTTCAAAGTACTGCTTGAGTGCCTATCCAAGATGTGTGCAATAACCTTTAGATGAAACATGGAGAGAGATGAAATCAGCCCTTACTGAGCAGCATGCAATTGTTCACATTTAGAAAACCAGAGCTTTATGGAAATGTGGCCAGTATGGCCAATGTGTCCTGATAGCACATTATCTCTGCACCCACACAGCTACAATACACCTAGAAATTCTATTTTGCTGTTTCTTGGTTTCTAGGTAAAAATTAAGATAAAAAAAAAAGCAGTGACAACTACAACATCTCAAATGGCAAGTGTAAGAACACAAAAAGGTTTCAGAAGATGATGTCAGCTCCCTACCTTGACAGAGAGTCCCCAGATCTGAACAGTTAGTCAGCTCTGCCGCAGGGAATGGGATCAGGTAGGAACCTTGGTCAACACAGAAGCATATACAAACTTAAGTTGTGATTTGCTGATATTATCCAGAAAGTAAATATTATTAATCATGTAATTGGTAAAGCAGAAAGCCTTAGGGAATCAGCTGACAATGCTCCAAAATGAAAACGTCTTTTAATGGGACTGTGCCTTACTGTCCTCAAAAACAAAATTGTACAAGTGAAACTGCTCTCAAGATCTTGAGCTCAATTTTTCAGTCATGCACACATGAAATGAAGGAAGCACGACTGTCCCTCAAAGTTAGGTAAAACATTTGAGGCATTTTTGAATAATGAACTATGAGACTGAGATAGTAATTCACATAAAAATATAAAAAAATAAAAATTAAAAAAATATGAACATTCAGGCTTCATTTCAAATCAGAAATTGGGTAATATGAATTACTCATAATTGCAGATTTTGGGGGTTTGTGTTTGTACTCTGCAATTCCAGAAATACCTTCCTGTGATTTCATGTCAGTCTTGTTTCTTTTGACTTCAACCTTGCATTAATTCCTCCTCAACAGGAAACAGACACTGAGCTGATATTTTTTAGTAGAAATATCTGTTGCTCTAAATCTTCCTGTGCTGATTACAGGCTGAACTTATTGCACATAATATGGCACTTGAATAAAGACATAAGAATTAATTCAAATATATACATTATACAAATGCACATGTATAATATACTATATATTTTTGAAAAACATAAGTATAGTGACAAATTCATTCTAATGTCTAAATATGTGTCCAGCTTTCCCATGGGAATATTATGTAAAGGCAGAGCACGTGCATGATTTCACAAACTACGTCTAATTAGGTAAGTGATATATACAAGCAGAAAATATCTCAGCAGTTTAATGGCATCTAGGGAGGTACGATTTCCTCTTTCTCAGATGCCTCAGGCTCAAGGAATGAATTGTGACACATCAGAAAAAAAAAAGGCCAGCTGTCCTACAGGCAGGTCTATGATGTGACATTTGCTGGCATTAAACTACTTCATAGTTTCCTGAAATAAACACAGATACTTTCTCTATAGTATATGAGATACAGAGGATAGAAAAGTGCCTGATGCCGCATCTACTCTCAGAGAGGCACCAATGGAAGCTGGCCTTACTGTAATGTCTGCCCAAGTGACTAGGGAAGAGTTTCAATGGTGGTAGTGGCCCACAGGAAGCTGTGACAGTGGCATAATGAGTAGAATGAACAGGAAACCCAGCACATAGGCACTAAGGTTGCAAGAGCGCTGAAGCAACAAGAAAGGACTTCTGAAACACGTGCCAATGAGGCACTGAAGAGCTCTGGGAATACACTCATTGGCAGCACTGTAGTAGATTCATTACAGAAACATGTGGGCATAATCAGCTATATGTCAATGTAGCCTGTGGAAGACCTTCTGGAATACCACAGCAACACTGTTGAGGCTCTCAGTCTTTCTCCCAAAGCTGAGTTCCATGCATAATAGACACGCATGCACAAGCCTCACTAAAATATTACTGAGTGCATTATGAATGACAGCTAAATATCTGAAATCTTTTTAACAAGCAATTGGAATAAATGAAGGGAACTTGGTGAAACCCTAGACTACCATTTGAAAACAATTTTTGATGTAAGGAGATGCAAGAAGGCAAAATTAATATTAATCTTTCGGGTCTCACATCATAAGTGTCAAAAAGACAGGACTGAAAGAGATGGATACAGAAATAAGAAGACAGATTGTGTCAGATTTGGTGACTAATTGGAAAGAGGAAGAGAAAGGAAAGAATAGAGGACAATTTGCCAGTTTCTGACTTAAGAAACTGGGCATGATGACCTCATAGGTAGAAAAAGGAGATAGCAAGAGCAGGATTATCTTCTGTTATATCTGACAAGGGAAGTCACTTGCCTGTAGGACATCTATAACGTACACATGAGAAGCTGTTTCTGTAAGGGACCAGTCAACCAAAGTATGGGTTTGAGATGAGAAAGGGATCAAACTAGCTATTGCTATATTTACGTTTCCAGTGCAGAGATTTGGGGAGATAAGAACTGCTCTTGGGTAAAGTGGCCTCCATGGAATTTAAGTAAAGGGAGTTGAATGGAGGGTGTGGCAACGTAAGTGGAACTGAACAGTTGAAGTGATAAAGACTGAAAAACCTTTAACTCCACTGTACAGGAATCCATGTCAGTCTCGTGGGAACAATGAAACTCAGACTGCAGAAGCTTGGAGAGTGAATGCAAAAAGAGGAAGCCTGGTTGTGCAAGGAAGCACAGATAGCACAGGGAAGTTTTGAGGACTGAAAACGCAAGCAAGCAAGCAAGCATGTACCCTGGGAAAAGCTTGTAATGTGGAGTAGTGGGGGAAAGGTGGAGATAGAGGGAGAACCTTATCTTGGGAGCTTTCTGCCCTTTGTGCATGTCCACTATTCTCAGGACCCAACAACTACACATTTTAGAAAAGACTTCTGAAAACTAACAAGGCTATCAGAATCGTGATTGGAGAAATCTCAGCCATTGTAACCCAGCACAGTGGAGACCCTTGGATGAGGTTCCTGTAATTCTCAGATTACACACAATGCTGGCAGTTCAGGGCTCCTTTGAGGCTTCTGGAACTGATATGGTATCTCTCCAAGACAAAGAGAGATAAGGGACAATGTTGTGGGAAAGAAGTTCTTGGGCTAACTACATTTCCACTGTAGTATATCTAAGAGCTCAGAGTGGGAATAAAGGAAAATGTCAGAAGAGCTACGATTTAAAACAAGATCTTGACCATTTTATCAGATTCATTGTATACATTTCAATCTGTGGCTTCCTTACAGGGGAAATTGTAAACATTTGTTTCTGAATATTTTAATTAGTTTTTCTTTCTAGGGGAAGGTCAAGTTTATCAAATTGCTAGTACTGTATAAATACTGAATAGTTGCTATTGTGTTACAATCTCATGCAGCAACAGAAATTACATCTGATTTTTTTTTTTTAGTGAAAAATGGCACCAAAACAAACGCCATAATTTAATTAGAAGGAAATTACACTGGTAAAGGAAATCTCATATTATAAATATGTGGGACTATGTAAACAAATACAAAAAGTAAATCCTGCTGGATGGTAAAATGCCATTGTAGTTTCATCCACTCAGGAGGTTGAAGCAGAATGATCACTCGAGCCTCCAACTTCAGGCTAGCCTGGTGAACACAGCAAGATATAAATAAGTAAATAACCGAAGCACACAAAACTCTTCATTTCCACTCAGGTGTGCTTTCATTGCCCAGTTTTCTAGGCTTATAGAATTGGGCAACTGTAACAAAAGAGATAAAGTCTTATTTCAGGTCAGCGAGTTGTCAATCATCAGTGTTGCTTATGGGATCTCTGTGTGCTCTCTAGCTTCTGAGTCTGCTCAAAGGTATTTAAAGCTTGTTTGCAAAGAAAAAAATTATAGTCACATTATATACACAAATGAAAAGAAATCTTGAAAATGAGGAGTTGGGACTCAGCAGAGTGTTTGCCTAGGACCCATGAAGCCTTGGGCTCCACTAAAGTAGCATGGCAACACACATCCTAGTACTTGACAGGGGGACACGAGAGGATCGCATCAGGCTTTTCCTTGGTACATAGGGAGTTTCAGACCACCATCAGTTAGGGATCTGTCTCACAGAAGGAAAACAGGCAGTTGGTAAAAAAAGTTTTCCATGTTTCTCTTTGTTGATATTAGTAAGATGAATTTCATAAACAAATTATTATAATTTTACAATTTTTATTTTTTATATTTTTCTCTTTTTGTATTGTGTGGTGTGTGTGTTACCTATATGCAGGTTTGTATGTACATGTGCATGGAGGCCAAGAAGCTGATGGCAGTTGAATTCCTCAGTCATTCTCTATCTTATCTTCTGATGAAGTTTCTTATCCATCACGGAACTCACTGCTTCAAGTACACTACCTAGCTAGTATGCCCCAGAGAGCCCCTATTTCTGCCTCCACTGCTGGGATTACAGGTTTGTAATTATAGGTTTTTGGTGGGTGTCAGGATCCATACTCAGATCCTTTACCATCTTTCCAGTCTTACTTTATAACGTTATTATTATTTTGTGTGTACAATTATTTCTAAAGATCATCTATGCTCCTAATGAGTTTGAGCACCCTCAAAAAATGTGCTTGTCATGATAAAGCAATTATATTTTCGGTTAAAAATGATCTAATAATTTAACAAAGGTGAACTCAGTAATTTGCTGAGCATGAAACTAAGGACCAATAATTGAATTTTAGAGCTGTGAAAGTCAGGACTGTAATTTATTAGTTACTTATGAGAAGATGAAAATTAGAGAGTGATGGGTTCTTAGTAATCAGGAGAAAAATTTTAGAGCTGAGAACTAAAGTGCATTGAAAAACCCACAAAGAGTAAAAAAAAAAAAAAAAAAAGTCCATAAAGACTAACACAAAGTTGGGTACTTACAATTTATGTCTTATCTCTACATCCACAGTCACTAAGACATGGAAGTACTTAAGGAATCCTGGATAAATAAATATAATTTGCTTGAACTTAGCTATTCATTGAGTTATACTATATCACTCCTCAGGAAAGAGCAGTAATCAGTTAAATAAATAAAACCAGCAGGGAAAGTACTGTCTGTTCTTTGTGAAAATTGATGGGCATTAGCTAGTGTCTAAACTGTATTCATAACACAGGCAAATACTTGTACCTATAATTAAAGGGTCAGAAAAGGAAATGACCTGTTCCTGAGGGTCACAAAGCTGGACATATTTAAAAACTGTTCAGGGAAAAAAAGATGTTAGAAGGTCTAAAAAGAACTATCGATAATACAGCATTTGTATCAGGAAAGAGCTGACAAGATTGACTGTGAATTTTAAAAAGACAAACCAGCTTAATTTTTTTTTTTAAATCAGACATAGTCCCCAAATACTTAGAAAATAATGGGAAACAAACCAGTGTGATTATAAAAGTGTTGTATCAGATATTAATGACTTTAGTTTTATATTTAAATGTGACAGCGTATTTATATACTAAATGTAATCTGTTCCGTCTTACCTCCTTACTTTCTTTCACTTTATAAAATTTATCCAGGAACACACAGATGGAAAACATATTCATTTTCTACCACAAGTGGATACTAGAATAGTCAATACTTGGCAAACATTGCCAGTCTACTGGAATGCAAGGAATGAGATTGCACTTTCCCATTGGTTACTGTACTCACTGAAAGCTTGTGGAATTATGACCCTAAGCAGCAATCACAATATTTTCTGGGGCGGGGGAAGGTTAGAATGTTAATAGAGCACACTTTATTTTTTTTGATTATTGAAGTTTTGCTTAACCAACAGGGTCAAGATATAATCTTAGGTACAGGTATTTCCTGTCAGTTAATAAGTGACTTGGATTCTTCAGCCCCAGGCTGATGATTAAGCAGCAGGAAATTCCTTCTCCCACCAATCCTCCTGACATGCACAGCAAGACATCTGGGTGGGGGTAGTGTCACCCTGGAATGTCAAGATGACTGCTGTGAAGTTAATGGGAATCAAGTGCATCGAATCTGTAAGACTATGCTGGTCTTATGATGAAATTGTTCCGAAGACTTACAGCTGACTAAGACATGGGAGGACGCATTTGATAGGTTCTGGTAATCTTCAGGCTTTAGGATGAGAACCTCAGAGGCAGTGTTTTAGAAAATAGAAGGAATGCATGATCTCACTTATGTGTGGAATCCCAAGAAGTTGAAATCATAGAAATAGAGTAGAATGGTGATTCACAGGGGGTGGAGGGCAGAAGGTGGGTCATGGGGATGAGAGATTATCATCCAAAAACTACAATCCCAGGAGTAATGAGTTTAGAGGATCTATTATGTTACCTAACAGTTGCAGTTGGAAGTGATGTAGTGTATGCTTGAACTTGCTCAAAAAGGACTGACAATGTCACCAACCTCAGTGTTCCTTCCCTGAATGCAAAACACTAAAAGGAAATTGCTAAAGATTCAACGTTTTCTCACTATGAATACCTGACTAAGTATTATGTATTAGCTTGAATTAGCCTCTTTACAATGTATATATCAAAACATTGTAATATGCAACATAAATACAGCAATTTTGTCAATCAAAAATAGTATTAATTAATTAAAATTTTTAAAAAGTGAGATTTACAGGCATAAATTGCTGATGTGTGTTAGCCTCAACAAATGGTCAGTTATATGCTTCATTTTCCTCACTATTTAAAGCAAAAGGAGTGGTCTAAATTGAGATCTTCAAACTTAGATGCCAGTCAGATTCAGAAAGTAAGCCTAAAGAAGAAAAGCAGGGGGGGGGGGGCAGGGGATACACAGGTGTGATGACAGCTGAGGTGAATTCCAAGGCCTCTTCAAAGGAATAACCACAACTTCACTCTAGCTGTGTTATCCATACAAAAATACTAGCCTGGCATTTGTGTTTGCTAAGAAAAATGGATAATTCATATTATGTGAAATCTAATCTTTGAATGTTAGAAACAAAGTCACCCTTGAAGCATAATGTGTTACAAATTCAGGTGAAGAACACACATAAGTCTGTCAGCACCTCCCCAGTCGAAGGGCTTCACTCCTTCCGGAGTGTCTTTTCCACTGCTGTTCAAAATGTGAGTTCCAGCAACTCTTGGGATTCTTTGATAGTTTGGAAGCTCCATAAACTTGCTCATGAACATTGACAGGAAATATTTTAGGATGATGGAACTTAGAGGAATTGACAGCAGATATTTTAAGATTCTGAGTCATGCTATGTCTGTCATTATTAGACAGTTTGGTTCTTTTAGCATAATTGCAGCCACTTACAGTACATAGATCCATGGGCATAGCTGTGTTCCTATAAAACTTTATTTATAAAGCAAGTTGTCTGCCATAAGCCTTCCTACTTTGCCAAGCCCTGGTCTAGCAGATTTTTGCCAAAGTCACATATAAATTCTTTTGAGTAGTGGGCCTCTCTCTTTAACTAAAATTTATGTCATCAACACCTAAGAATCAATGTTATGCCATTTTAAATTGATAACAGAGCCATTTTTGTGGGTGTTTAAGTCAGTCCTATAATAAAACAGGATTTCTATGATTAACTTGTATAATATAAAGAATACTGAATAGAAGTCTACTTCAATATACTTTTTCTTTACATATAATTATTTCTCTAAATAATTTACATTTGGCTATTTCCAATGTTGTTACAGCTAAGTCTCCTCAAAAGCAAACTGGGAAGGAAGAGTATTTGGAATGAACCACTAATGTTTGCTGTAAAATAAAGAGGGATAAAAGTTCAAAGAAAAAAATGATAATTCAAGATTAATCAAAACTTTCCATAAAATAGATGGCTGGATATTTGATCTCTCTGAATAAACACTGTCCTACACAGCATGTGTTTATTTAGGTAATGCAACTGAAATTCTTTTCTAGAATGATAAAGATCAGTATATTATGGTAAGATTTAGGTGAGTAGAAATTACAACTTATTTATTAATTTTTTTATGATTCAAATCTAGTGCCAAGGTTTTTAACTTGTTCAGTCATTGTGACTGAGTTGTTAGTGATAAATGGATATTTTGTGACCTAGGCAACACTTAAAAATGGCAAGCTCACTAAATAAGCATGGCTAGTCATCAAATGCATGCTGTGAATAGCCAAACTGGTAACAGCTTTAAAGCTAAAGAGCTCTTAGTGATGATTCTATAAATGCATATGTCTACATAATTTCTTAATGATGAGCATTTTCACCATTCAGTGATAAAATCATGAAGAATGTTAATTAACTTACCACAGCTCAGGTTGTTCTCAGCTTTCAGAGCCTGGGTTGGGATGCTCCAAAAGTCATTGTGCCAGTCTACCACATTCCCGGACATACTACAGCTGAGGTTGGAGAGGGCTTTCAGATCCATCGTAAAATTCCAAAGTCGAAAGTTATAGATGCTGCCCTTTAGAGAGGTGATTTCATCTCTGTCAGAGCCCAACAGTAAAGTCCCATCCCCAGGTATGACAGTGCTGATGGTGGAATCGCATGGAACTATTTCATAGTTCTTTTTGAAATTTACACCAACAGAGCCCAGAATATTACTCCACACCAGACAGAGCTGCTCAAGGTTTTCTGCGAAGATGTCTTCTTTTTCCTTCACAGGTAATGCACTGCTCAACAAGCATCTTGAGCCAGAAATGGACAGGAAGTAGCCATTGTTGGCCTTTTCAAAACTGAGCCAGTGTGTGAGGGACTCATCTGAGTAGGAAAAAGCTATCCAGTCATCGTCTTCACTGACAACTTTGGAGCCTTCGAAGCAGAGTGTGAATGCACTGAGCTCAGGAATGGAGACACTTTTTGCAACTGATACCTGGTAAGCATCTAATGCCTGAGGTAAAATGACCTTTTGATTCCGTAAGGACACAGCAACTAGGAAAAAGCATAAAGTCATACCATAATTCCAGAATACGAGCTGAGATGCAAAATGTCAAGGGTCCCTCATTTTTTCTTGTAACTGACTTTTACTTACTCTGTAAGCCTTTGTTATCCTCTTCTCCATCTGTCCTCTGTCACCTATCTCTTACCAATGGTCTCACATCAAAAATAACAACAACAGGCAGTGTCACCCAGTTCATCTTTAATTATGATTTTATCTCACAATGAAGTGACAGCCATATTGTTGTTGTTTTTTATCTCTGTGCAAAAACATTAAAAATTAAGAAACAAAATTCCAGAATTAAGAAAGAGCTAGTTCCAGCTCTATCAGAGCTGGTGAATTTGTTTGCATATTATGAATTTTAAAGATATGCTATTTCTTAATTACTTTCTGAGCACAAACTAGCTCCACTTTTAAGTAACAACTGCCTTTTACTCTCTCAAATATTTCCCGGCAAATCTCATCCCCTCAGAATTTCTGTGCTGCCCCCTCCCTTTTCCTTACAAACTAATTTTCTGTTTGTCCTCTAGCAAATGTACTTTAAATGAAACATCTTATACATCCAAAATAAAACAATTTCTAAATAGAGATGTTTAAAACTTCTAGTAGGGCAATATTAGAATTATAGATTTTCATTATTACCAGTGGACTCCCTCCTTAAAAAATGCAGATCTGTGCATTTGACATACTTGGAAGGCAAAGGCAATCAGATCTCTGTGAGTTCAAGACTGACCTGATCTACTTAGCAAGTTCCAGGCCAGTCATACCTACAAATTAAGACCTGAGCTCTAAAACATAAACAAAGAAATGAAAATAGATGTTCTGCAGACAGTCTATAATTCAGCTCTTTTGAAACCAGAGTTTGAATCTAGTAATTCTAGTTTGGTAGTGAGGATTCTCAGAGACTATTAATACATTCTCACCCTTAAATCCTGATCCTGACCATTCACAAAAAAGAGCACAGTTCTGTCCTCTAGCCCTGGTGTTTTCTGCAGCATATGGTAAATGGAAGTAGGATGTTGGCGCTGCCTGTGCTTTACATACCTCTGATGTAGCTGGCATTGAAACCTTTCTTCTGGATACTAAAATCACTTGAGAAAGACACATACATCTCATTCACACTTGAGTTAAATGACAGGCCTTTGGCAGTTGCTCCACAAAATTTTGTCGAGTTGTCTCCTTTACCAAGGGACAATGAGTCATAGATGCAACTGGGAGCTTCCTCAATGTCAAAGTCATTAAACGTTATCTGAATGATGTAGCCGGTAGGAGCTCGGATGATCCACGAGCAAGACTGTGTGTTAGGATAGTCGTTAGGGTAGCATGGAGAAGTAAAGGTCCCAGAAGGCTTGGATAGGACCATCCTGCAGTTGCCACATCCCCATACTGTTGGTCATCAAAGAGAGAAAAAGAGGGGGAGAGAAAGGTTGGGGTTAGATTATGTATAATAAACCAAGACTACTACTTACTGGGGACAGTCAGACAGTAAACATTAAAAAATGAAAATTAAGTGGAAATAAAAGCATCTCAAGGAGAAAAAGAAATGCCAAGATTATTTCAAAATGTAAAGACAAACAGAAAAATTGTAGAGAGCAAAACTTGAGGTCCTGAGAATGCAGTGAAGCATAGAGGAACACTTTCATGCAAGATGAACAGGGGCCCTTTAGGTACCACACATGACAGATGATTTCAAACAGTTTACAAAGATAAGGTCTCTTCAACAGATCTCACAAAAGTTTATTGAGAATTCTAGGAATCTCTGCTTCAGAGAGACACTTAAGATGGGAAGAAAGGGCATAAAACCATACAGATAGAGCTCAATATTATGAACCATGGATATATTTTTTTTTCAAAAAAACATTTTCAGAACATTTTTTGAAAAAAAATATGTTGAATTATTTTTCAAATTGTCATTTTTCTTTTTATTCATACACACTTATGTGATTGTCTCATACATTCAGTAAATATTTATTGAGCATCTATTATATGATAAAAACTGCTCTATACAGAATATATCAAAAAGGAAAACAGTCTTTATATGAAAGGTTAACACTGCATGCTTAGATCTAAAGAAAACAATAGTAAAATATATAGAAACATGGTGTGATAGTTAGTTTTAATTGTCAGCTTGACACAATCCAGAATACCCTGGAAAGAGAATCCCAGTGCAGGACTGTCTAGAACAGGATGTGGGCTTGCATAGAAACTTATCTTATTATGTCAATTGAAGTAGAAAAACCCATCCATTGTGGGTAGCTCCATTCCCTAGAGAGGAGATACTGGACTGTATAAAAGAATGGAGAAGGAAGTCCATGCCTCTCCACTTTGTAACTATGGACACAATGTGACCAATTGTCTCAAGCCCCTGCTACTTCCCTGCAAGGATGGACTATCACCTGGAACTGTGAGCTAAAGGAAATCCATTCTCTCCCAAGTAGTTTTGTTCAGGGTAATTTATCATGGCAACAGCAAACACAACTAACACAAATGGTGATAAAGGTGGGAAGAAGAATAAACTAAGGGAAAGATCTATGGTATGGTAAATGAGATATAGTACAGTTCTCTAAATAGAAATTTCTATTTAAACAAAAATCCTTTTGAAGTTATGGCACATGCATAAACACTCTAGGAGATAAACAATTTGGTCAAAGGATACAGCAAAAATAAGACCCACTGTAAATGAATTTTAGTCTCTGCCATTGAACTATCATATCAGTTCCACAGGCCAAAAAGACTGGGATCAGTCTTTATCCTCCATTGTACTCCATTATAGTCTCAATGCACCAGAAGAACTCACAATCCATGTTAATTGAGTGAATGTATATAAGAGAGTCTTGTTGGATAAACAAGAAAATAATATTATAGCATTGTTAGTAAAAGAACATGGAGAATATTTTTGGCTTTTCTGAACTATGGCCTGGATACCAGATGGAATGAGAAAAAAGTCTCTTGTGTTTCCATTTACAAGTGCTTCTTCAGTTAATCTTCAGGCTTTAAAAATATTTGTATAAATAAGAATAACAATTTTTGTGTGTACAACATTCTAAATAAATAACTAGAAAGCCAACACACAAATCGTCAAATAATAATACTTTAACTGTGCTGTGTAAACCTTTTAAACTCACTGTGCTTCTCTCTCATTTACTGGGTGAAGTAGAATGACTAGGTTAGCTGCCACTAGAGAGTGGCAGTTATTACGCATGTCATTTATTCTTCTTTGACACAGTGATACACTCAAAGGCTGAGATGTGTTAGGCCGCTGAAGTTAGGTTTTTTATTCCCCACGATCAACTTGTGTCACACTGTTTTGTCAACTCTGTTCCAGTCTGTCTAACCTTTTCTCTGTTTTTCCAGAGTTTCCAATACCTTGGATAGGATCGAGGACAGAAGGCAGAAAACAAAGTATTGTTGTCAAGTGTCTGCCAAAGCTTTCTCTTATCTATGCCCAGAGCATCATGTTCCACGTCTGTCTTCATAGCACTACCCCGGGGAGGGTGTTTTACTTCTACTTGTGGGATAATTTGCTGTCTGCCTTCTCCCATCAGTCTGCAAACTCAACGAACAAAGGCTACTTACTGGATATGTTAGCCAGGCTGCTGGAACTATTCCAGGGTGTTCCTGACACATGAGGCGTCAGTAGTCAAATTTGTAGAGACATGAAAGAATAGCTTAAATGAACAGAAATGTGTCTGAATTAAAGAACAACTACACCCAGTGTACAAAAGTCAAATGAATTGTAAGCCTGAAAAACAGGTGAAGAATATGTGGATTGTGGCACGTCCCTGGACAGGGTTTTGGGCTCTTTCTTGTAAGTAATTCATGCATAACCTGAGACTAAGAAGACAGTGGCTCTCAGACAAGTTTAGTTTCTTTTCCTGAATCCTGAGCTCACAAGAGAAAGAAGTCATTCTAGCCTATAATTTATACACAGTAATAGACACCAGAGTTTATTTAAAAAAAAAAAAAAGAAAAAGAGAAGGAAAGAAAAAGTAAAGAAGCTAAGAGAAAAAGGAAAGGACTTAAAAACGAACAAACAAACAAATGACCTACAAAGCTTCATGCTATGTGAGCATGCAGACAGGGGCCGTTGTTTATCTCAGATAAGATACATTTTCATATATCTAAGACCCAAGTAATACACCACACTTCCTGTATCCATGTAACAAAATATTCCTTGAAAGGGGAATGGAGAGTATGAAGAATGAAAATTTGACCTGTAACACTGGCTTCATATCTTGACCTAGCTTTAAAAAATTATTCATGTGGTGTGTGTACTGAGGGGTGGTGGTGTGTGCCATGTGTGCATGCCACAGTATGGCCAAGGAGGATAGAGAACAACTTTCCAGACTTAGGACTCTCCTTCCACTTGTGGGATTTCGGCATTGAACTCAGGTCCTTGGTCTTGCATAACAAGCACTTTTATCCACTGAAACATCCTGTTAGCCTTTGACACAGCTTTGTGCCTCAATTTAACCTGCTTTGCACCAGAGATAATAAAGAACTTGTATCCCTTCTAATATTATTGGGAGGATGAGATGGATTAATACTGTAGCATCCTGGGACTTGTGCACAGTGTGATGTGCTAATATTTAAGTCAAATATTATTTTACTACCATTGCTACAAAACAAAATATGTGTATCAATAATTTCCAAGAGTTAAAATAGCATCCACCTTGGTAGACTCTTTATCCTTCAGGCAGTCATTGGGAAATGAGACAAGTAATACAGCACTAAAGGGAATTAAGATAACTTTAAAGCATTCTTCCATGTGACCAATCTATAGTGGCTACACAGCATCTCCAGATGCTGTGTATAGACATTACTTTAAAAGATGGAATACCACACAAGGAACTTTAGCAATATGTTCATTAAAGTCACAAACTACTTTACTATAAATGGCTTTTGTTGTATATTTTCTCATTCAGGATTATAACAATGGTGGGAGTTATTCCCACCTACATCATGATTGAAATAAGTATCACTCGGCTTTTGTTGTATATTTTCTCACTCAGGATTATGACAATGGTAGAAATTATTCCCACCCACATCATGATTGAAATAAATATCACTAACAGAGATTATGTAACATGTACTCAGGGAGGCAGAGGCAAGCAGATCTCTGTGAGTTTGAGGCCAGCCTATTCTGCAAAGTGAGTCTGGGACAACCAAGGCTGCACAGAAAAAACCTGCTCAACAAAACAAAACAAAACAAAACAAAACAAAAAACATTATGTAACATGCTCAAGCTCAACGTTATAGCTCTTATATGAAGCACAATCAAACTTGAAACCATTTACTTTGAATATGAGCCAAGAGTCTTTCATGGAAAAAAAATGATGGATGCAATGAGAAGATACAGAACAGAGTAGAACATGGTAATAGAAGCAATAGTGGGAAAGTTGGAATAAGCTGTGTCATTGATTAGACTGAGTATGTTTTCAGAAATTCACTTGAAATGTTAGGTAGTCTAGAATATAGTGGTTTTGATTTGACTGTAGGTAGAATTGGCTAAATAATTTCTTAATAGAATACGTCATAGTATAGAAATCAACTAACATTCCTCATGGAGAGCAGCCTTGCCAGGCAACAGAGGAAGAAGATGCAGGCAGTCTTGATAAGACTTGATAGGCTGGGCTCAGATATTAGGGGAGGAAAGCTGCACCTTTCTGAGGACTAGGGTAGAGGAACGGGGGGAGGAAAGAGGGTGGGATTGTAAAGAGATGAGGGAGGAGGCTATGATCAGAAGACAGAATAAATAAATTAAAAATAAGTAAGCAAATAAACAATTAATTAATTAATTTTAAAAAAGAAATTAATTTGTCATGGGAGACCTGCCCTTTTCTAAAGAGAAATAGAGGTCAAGTGGATGAGGGGGAAAGAGGAGAAGGGGAAAGGACTGGAAGAACAAGAGAGAGGGGAAACTGTGGTTGGAATATAAAAAGAAAATAAAAACAAATAAAATATAGTTTGGGGCTGGGGAGAAAGTGGTCAGTGGATAAAGTGCTTGCTATGCAATCATGAGGACCTTAGTTCAATTCCTCAGCATCCATGTAAAATGAGCACAGTGGCATATATCTGTAAATATGTAAGAGTCGGGGGCCTACAGACATGTGGATCATGGGCTGCATTGGTCAGTGAATCTAGCTAAGATGGCAAGATTCAGGTTCAGTGAAAGATGTTACAAGGTGGTGAAGTCAGAGGAAAATTCTGAGCATCAACTTCTGTCCTTACCATATGCACCAGTGAACACCCCTATGTACATATGCACATATGTATACAGTACACACACATATGCATATCCACATATATACATGTACAACCCACACACATGTATCAATAAATTAATTTATTCTCTTATAGAAAAGTCTTTTTAAGTAGATATTAGCCTTATAATATAAGATAAACATACTAAAATCTGTCCTAAAAAAGCTAAACAACAAGGAGGACCTTAGGGAAGATGCTCAATCCTTATTCAGAAGGGCAAACAGGATAGACATCTGAAGTGAGATAAAACAGGAAATAGGACAGGAGCTTACCACAGAGGGCCTCTGGAGGTCTCTACCAGCAGGGTATCAAAGCAGATGCTGAGACTCATAGCCAAATTTTGGGCAGAGTATAGGGAATTTTATGGAAAAAGGGGGAGATAGAAAGACCTGGAGGGGACAGGAGCTCCACAAGAAGAGCAACAGAACCAAATTATCTGGGCCTAGGGGGCCTGCAGAAACTGATACTCCAACCAAAGACCATGCATGGAGAGGACCTAGATGCCCTGCTCAGACGTAGCCCATGGTAGCTCAGTGTCCAAGTGGGTTCCCTAGTAATGGGAGCAGGGGCTGTCTCTGACATGAACTCAGTGACTGGTTCTTCGATCACCTCCCCCTGAGGTGGGGACAGCCACAGAGGAAAACAATGCAGCCACTCCTGAAGGGTCAGATGGAAGGGGAAGAAGACCTCTCCTATCAGTGTACTGGGGGACAGACACAGGAGGAAAAGAGCAAGGGAGGGCAGCAGGATTGGGTGGGGAAGAGGAAGGAAGCTACAGCTGGGATACAAAGTGAATAAATTGTAATAAATAATAAATAAATAAAAATTAAAAAATGTTAACCATTGAGGGGGCTTTAGTAAAACTATGATTAATATATCTCCTTAAAATCTACCCAAGTATAAGTCTCCAGCTCACTATGTTTTCAAAGACATACAGTAATGTGTTCCCAACTCTAGTTAATAATGAAAATGTTTTCAGATAATGTAAATAATAACAAACCAAAGCCTAAACTTAGGTTTTATGTGTATACCTAAATAATGCCTAGCAATAACTTTTCTGTACCTAACAAAAGGCTATTCTTCAGTTAATCTTAAATAAACTCATGAAACCTGTATTTTAATGTTTTCCTCAAATAGCATTTGTGTATAGATTTCATAGACATAACCTTTTAAAACTTTTTAATGATACTTATTCATATCATTTGGTATGTGAATGTGTTGTTGTTTTATGTATGTGCAACAGCTATGCACACAGTGCCTGTAGAAGTCGGATGAGTGTATTGGATCACCAGGAACTGCAATTCCAGATAGCTGTGAACAACCATATGGGTGCTGGAAATAAAACTGTGGTCCTCTGAAAGAGCATCAACTGCTTTTAGCCATAACGCCATCTCCCTAGTTCCAGTGAACATTAGCCTAATGTGTTAATTTTCTTTTTCTTTTTTTTTAATTTTTTTTTTTTTTTTTTTTTTTTTTTTTTTTTTTTTTTTTTTTTTTTTGCAAAATACATGAGGATCTTTTTATTACAAGCTATAGCTTGGGCCCACACCCTCACTAACAAAGCTGTTGAGAGCAGAGAGCCTCATGTTCAGGGTAGGTGGTTGATTAATATTCCGGTCCCTCCCAGCTCTCCCAAAGCAGGGAAATTCTAAAGCAGGGATGTTGCATTTTAAACTGATTGGCTATAGGAAGGCCCCCAAACCTTTAATGATCTGGCTTCCCTTTTTTGACACTTCTAGGAGAGAGGGATGATCTTGGCCAGTTTCCTAGCATCTGTATCTCTACTGGGCAGGAAAGAATGCAGTAAGGCTGGTTTCCCCCCACAGGTGGCTGGGCATATCTCCAACTGTCTGGCCTTTATTCAAGCTTGTGCTTTATACTTTAATTCAATAGCACCCCCCCAAAAAAAATCCAATTTTTAATTCTTTCATTTCTCACTTTCTGATAACATTTTAGTGAAGGAAAGAGACTTTCTTTTTAGATTGCTAAAACTAGAAAACATGAGCTAATTACCTTTTACTCTTAGATGATTTTTTTAAATTTTTATTAATTATACTTTATTCACTTTGTATTCTCCCATAAACCTCTCCCTCCTCCCCTCCTCATCCCACTTTCCCTCCCCCTTCTTCACGCATGCCCCTCACCAAGTCCACTGATAGGGGAGGTCCCCCTCTCCTTCCTTCTGATCATAGTCTATCAAATCTCATCAGGAGTGGCTGCATTGTCATCTTCTGAGGCCTGGTAAGGCTGCTCCCCCCTCAGGGGGAAGTGATCAAAGAGCAGGCCAATCAGTTTATGTCAGAGGCAGTCCTTCTTCTCATTACTATGTAACCCACTTGGACACTGAACTGCCATGGGCTACATCTGTGCAGGGGTTCTAGGTTATCTCGAGGTTTGATTCATACTCTCTGTGAAATCCAAAGTGCATGTTCTTTAAATCTTTACCAGATAGGAACTTCTGGAGATCAATTGCTAAGAAAATCAAATTAAGAATAATTTGTAGCTAATTTTTAAGATAAATTTTTTCTATACTGTGGAAAACAGTAAACAAAACCCAGGTGTCAGATATGCCTGCAATCCCAGCATTTCAGAAGAGGCAGCAGAGTCAAAAATTCAAGGCCAGCTTTGGCTATGTAGAAAGTTCCAGACCAAAGACTGCTCCACAGACCCTATTTCAATAGCAGCAACAACAGGAAGTAGACAAAATAAATACACCTAAATATTTTTGAATTCTTGGCTAGCTGTAGATAGTAAAAATCATCCCCAGATAAATAAAACTTAGGTTGCCTGTTTCATTAATAATTTTCAGTCATTGTCTGCAATATCTATGGTGATATGTCAAGTTGCAAGGAATTCAGAGCTCATTTGATGTTTGAAAGTTTAAAACATTTAGTTTCTCTGGCAGGTTCTAAAGATTAACCCAAAAGTCAACAGTTAAGAATTCTATAATGAATTTTATTAAATTCTGTGATGATTAAATGATTAACCTTTAATGATTAAATGGTCAGGATAGTCATGTCTTTCCAGATCGAGTCAACAGCCACCATAAGGAAGTAACATCAATGCAATGGAAGTAACATCTTAGATGCTGACATGACCTGCAGGGCGGACAACTTCATTAGAGCAACTATTTAATTCATTTCTGACGATGATGGACATTTCCAGGAAGGAAGGAATCTGAAGGCAATCTGGCTGTGACAGCTGTGATTGTGTTAATGTGACAGACGTGGCAAGGGACCCAGCCCAGGCTCACCACTTTCCTTAAGCTCTGCTTTCAGACAGAGCCTTTCTACATTGGGGAAGGTCTCTGGCACACCAGGCTAACTCTGGCCATTCTCATTTCCTACTGGAGCAACAATTTGGGGTTACCACTTCACTCCCACACCCTATTGCACTGGTCCCCCAAAGTTAACCAGATGATTGTTTTATTTCCTCTTGAGATTATTCAACCTCCAAAGCTCTTTGTAAGCAGCATTCATAGGAAGTTATCACAATGATTTAAGCATGAGTTCAAAAGGAAATTATTTACTTGGATTGGTTCAGTTTGGTTTGATACAAGGAGAAACCTAACAATATGTAGAACTGAAAGTTCTCTGATGGGGCAGCATTCAGTCTGATAATGTTTTCAGTCTCTAAATATATTCTCATGCACCCCACCCTCAAACACATCTTGTTCCTCTGTAATGCTGTTCATATTTTAACTTCCAACCCTGCCTTTCCTTAATTACCTTGTCAAGAGAATATTACATACTCAATTGCAAAAGGTAATATTTCATTAAGCAAGGGAACTTTTACAAACCCTACTAGAGTCAGCTTGTTCTGTAGCTGTAATGTAGATTCCCTGGAAAAGGATTAGACACACGACAAAGGCATATGCATATGCACACCCACACCCACGTTCATTTTCACGGGAAACTCTTCCTCAAGAAGCGACCAAGCCTTTCCTGTCTCCCATAAAACTGATGACTTGAAACAAGAAAAACTGCATGTTATTTTACTTAATCTATGTCTTGGCTAGCTTACTCATGTACATTTCTTTCCCTGCTCATATTATTAGGCTACAACTCTGGATTAGTGAAGTCAAGGACCTTCTTACCAACTAACTAATATGCTTCCAATGCATTGCTGAAGAGAATGACTGTTCATACTGAGGCTTCAGTTTTGTATCTCTCATGCTCTATCATACTGATGCCTCTGAACACACCTGTCTATTGACCCTTTGCTCCTCCCATCTCCTTCTACCCTTTTAGCCTTTCTATTCTATGCTTCACCTTACTGGCCTTCTTATTCAGAGCATGGTCCTCAGGCCACCAAAAGTAGCATCATCCCTGCCATTAAAAACTGCCTAAACAAAATGTTCAGGCTCAGATTTTCAAGAAATTTTAAGACTTGTTACTTTAAATAATGACATAAGCCATAATTGCTCTGAAAACAACAGAAACCTACAACAAACAAACAAACAACAACAAAACCTCCCACAGGTAAGCGTGGAGGATCATTGCAGAAGAGACAGTGGAAAGGGTGTAAGAGCCAGAAGATCAGAGTTTCTGTGAGATTGTGTCTCCTAGTAATGTCAAAAGCTACATCCATAAAGTCTCACCAACCTGACTAACCAAATGTGAGCCGAACAAGGATGACACCAATGAATATCCCAAACTGGACTGGTAAGAGTCCACAGGGTCTTAACCCTATACAAAGAACTATAGGCAACTGAGGAAAGCTGGGAATAAGAGAGGTGCTCTTCCTCAGGGAAGAGCACACCAATTGGTTGTCCAGTGCCAAGGTCAACCTCCAAAACATACTTAAAAGTAACATTATATGGACCGAACAGGTTATATTTAAATATATTTGTATATACATATATGCATGAAATAAATAAAGTGAAAAAAAGACCAAATTTGAAGGAAAGTAGGGACAGGTATATGGGAGGGTTTTGAGGAAAGAAAGGAAAGGGGGAACGTCATGGTTATAATATAATCTCAAAAATAAAATTGTAAAAGGAAAAACAGAAAACACCTAAAACTGCATCAAAGAAAATAGGTGAAAGTACAAATAATAATGCTTTATCACGGACTAAATAACAGCTCTTCATATTAATATGGGGAATATCTACAATTAAGTCCTCCCTTGTTCACACAGATGCGGCAGTTGATACCTCATCACATTCTTGAATAAGTAATCTGCATCTCTATCTTCAATTCTACAAAAAGGTTCTAAGTAATCAGCTCAGTCCGTGGCTTGGTGCCTTTTCCCTCCAGGGCAGGGCTCCACCCACTGTACCATAGTTAATGACAGTCTCCAGGCACAAAGTTTCTCCTGAAAGTGTCTGTTTCCTTTGCAGCACTTTTCTTCTGCAGCATTTATTACCATATTTGTACAGCTTGCCTCAAGGGTGGACCCCTGACCTGATGGGAACCGAATCACCGACTTCCTTAGTTAGATTTTCTTTCTGTGAAGTGAGAGATAGAAACTCAGAACATTTATTTTGTCAGAGAATAAAGCTGATGGGCTGGGAAAATAAGGGTGTGGGTGGGAATGAGAGATGGGATGCCGGGTGAATGTAGAAAATACAGATGGCAGTGATGTGAACCTGAAAGGCAGACACAATTTAATTGTACACACTGAATGCCATTGCAGCCAAATGTGCCTGCAGCCAACATCCCACCAAGCACTTGTCTCTGTGCAGGTCTTTATACTCATTCTCCCTGGATACCATATCTGAGCAAAGGCTTCCACGGTGCCTTGGTGCTGGCACACGCATGCTTATGCTCACCCTTGCTAAAAAAAAATGTCTGCTAGAATCTTTACCTGGACAGTCCTTAGGCCTAACAATCCGAACACCGTTCCACAAATAATTTGTTTGCACCTTCTCTGATGTTGTTAGTAGCATGAACGATTTCTAGACTAGGATCCTATATATCTCTTCTCTCTTCCTTCTCTAATGTTTCAGAAAACTTATCACTTACTCTGCTTATGGCTATCAAGTCTACCCCTTCATCTCATTTCTTTCCATTGCCGTGAAGTTTAAACTTTGTATCTTTTCATTCTCGGATTAAGATCAGCAGCTAGATTCACAGTTACTCAATACTCTTGCCACCCCCAAGTCGTCCTCCATATCACTACCAGAAAGACCTATAAAAATTCAAGTATAAATTTGAAAGTGCATCATCTCTAAACCTGCAACAAGTGAATAACAAGCAAAGCACTTAATTTCTGTCCTATTCATACTTCCATTCCCTACATCCACTTATTCAGTAACTACTTCTGAAACCTGAATGCATCTGCATAGTCCCAGGTTTTCAAAAATATCATAGCATATAAGATAGCATCTCTGACTGTATGGGATATATAGATTATTAGAAATACATATATATGTCAGATGTATACATGTATATGTAAACATATATATGGTAGAAAGTGATATTACTCTAGCAGAACAAGTAGCTGAGTGTAATAGCCTATGTGTATAAACTTTGCAGACAAGGTGCCATGGTCAGCTACTGGAGAAGTAGTTCAGAAATTACAAGTACTTGCTGCTCTTCCAGAGGATCTGGGTTAAATTCCTGTTCCCCATGGTGACTTACACCTATGCGTTACTCCAGTTCCATAGAATCTGGCTACTGTAGGCATTGCACACCTATGGTGCACAGACAAGCATGCAGGCGGTAACCCATACACAGAAAGTAATGAGGCTTGTGGTGTAGACCAAGGGCAGCAGACCATTTCACTAGCACCACAGAAAAGCAAAAGCAGAAGATGAGTGAAATGAGAAACAAAGAGCAATAAAGGAAAAGGAGAGGAGAAGAATAAGGGATGGAAAGAAATATGTTTAACAGATAAGTGAAAACCTGAGACATAAACATGCAGTTGGGACATAGACCATGTAGAGAGGAAGGCAAGGGAGAAACAGAAGAGCTCTGGTTCCATGGTTAGGAAGGATGACTGTCTTTGGGTAAGAAGAAAGCTGGGTTGTTCAAGGAACAGAAGGGGTTAATTCAGCTGAAATAATGTGTGCAAGGTAAGGAGAAACAGAATAGACAACAAAAGTGAATAAGGTTAATTTAAAGGATTTATACAAGCCCTGCCTCCAGCGAGATCAGTAAAGAAGGTAAAGTGAGTTTCATAGGAGAAGGTAAAATCTTCAGAGATTTGTTTAGCAAGCATTATTTTATATTTTCACACACTTACTCACACAAGAAGCTACGAGGTAACAATATGTCTATGAAAGTCAGGGCCACCTTATCCACAGTCCTTGACAGTTGACAAGAAGTACAAATAATGACCAGCTACCTTGACAGTCTGCTTTAGGAAGGAGACCATGATCTCCGTGGCAGGACACACTAGCTTCACAAGAACTCAACTCGCCAAACCAAAGCCTGCACTAAAGGCCAGCAAAGTGACAGTCAAGTGCTCATCAGAGGTTGGTCTTACTTACCTTCTGTGTGTTCTGCTACCTACACAGAGAGACTGGAGAAATCATAAGCAACAATCACCTAATGTTCATTTTACTGACTGCCTCAAAGAAAGAAAAGCTTTCCACGTGCATTTGCAAGGTAGCAGTGCAGGCCCAAACTGGCTTACCTGAAAAAAAAAAAAAACACTGCCAAATAGCACCAACAGAAGTGGAGAATCCCAGCCTCATCAAACTTAATTGCTGCTCTTTCACCCAGGAAGGCAATGATGCTATTACTGGCTACACAGCACATTGCTAACTATTGAGCACATGAGTTGTCCACATCGGAACTACACTTGGCCTACAAGGGGATGCTTAAATATGACATTTTAGTGTTCCTTTCACTGTGGTTGTCATTTAACAGCATAACATGTTACCTGTATTCATTTCTACCATTCATGCACCTATCCAGCCATCCATGCAGTTTCCTGGGTGCCTGATTTCATGATACTCACTCAGTTTTCTTTTAGATGTCTTCAGAGATGGTCAATAGAGCATGGTCAGAAGAGAGGTAGAGGGAAATTTTCAAGAGTCTGTAACTGTTATTACTTCCTATTTGTTTTCAGGTAATGTGGTGCAGGTGACAAACCTGAAATTAATAGTTAGAGCAAATCTGGGATTTGCAAATTTACCTTCCCAATAAGATGGGAGGAGAATTTGTGAAGATGGAAGTTGGTAGGGTGGGTCTGGATGTTAGCTCAACTTTTCCACATGAGTCTTTAATTTGAGGCATTAAAAAAGCCACTTCAGTTTGTGCACATTAGTAGAATTAGTTTAAATAATGAAGAATTAGTTTAAATAGTGAAGGTTTAGAAAAAAAGCAAACTGCAGGTACAACTGGCATGCTTTTTGTCTCATTATGGAATATTTCTTTATGAAAACTTCTTAGCAATGAGGGAAGCTGGTATAAAATTCTTTAATATATAACTTTAAGCAGAATTTTTTTTCAGTATGAACATTCTATACACAAGGAATTCTTGGTTAAATGGGTAATCTATTTGCCTTAATTAATCACCAGAATAAATTACTTTAAAAATATTTATATGATATTAACCTACCATATAGTTCTCAAGTATACTAATAAAGTTCATTATGAATGACAAAAGAAAGAAAAAGACTATTTAAAATTTTCCTGAAAAGTCTCACATTGAACTTCTAAAAGTTTTTTCTGACTTTTCGTAAATCACAGGGCTTAGCTGATAAAAAATATTTTCCATCACTGTGGAAAATCATGGTGTAGAGGACAAATTCAGTTAGGAAGCTGAACCAGAAACTTTGCAGATTCTCTAGATTGAAATGACCCTTTCAAAGGCACAGTTGTTAAAATCAGAACCCAGTCACGGAAGCCGCCACAGCACTGTCATACTACATAAAATATGTAGAGAGGCCGAGAAACTAAAATAACAGTAAACACTATTTAGGAAGGGGTTATATTCTCACAGATATGAGAAAGGAAACTGAGTCAGTTTCTTGAAATCGTTTACGCTGACTGTGAGAGTAGGGCCATATTGCCAGCATATCACAGAGACTCTGGTCTTGGTTCTTCCAGTGACCCACGACAGTAAGGAGCTATAGAAGCCTTGATTTCCACAAGTTAAAAAAAAAAGTTCTTTGGGTTCTAAACCCCTGATATTAAGTTCATCCTTCTTAACAGTAGAGTTCAGCTGCTTCTTTGTAGGAAATAAAATTCCGGAAGAGTTATGAGGAAATCTGAAGTTCCCTAAGGAAAAGAACCATAATGCAGTTAATAAGGTCAAGAGGCGAGAGGGTCTCTTTGAGGACTCATGAGACCCAGCCTATTTATGTTCATCTGTCTACTTTGAAGCCCTACGTCCAAGTCCCGAAGGGACAGCTAATACAGGTTGAATACAAGTGAAGCTAATGGCCAGCAAACATCCTGGCTCCTGGGGTATATTGCTGCTGCTCAAGAAATTTTCCACATCTTGCTAACAGTACTTATTGTGCTATTTTGAATATTTCTGGCTTGGAATTATAGAACAAGCTATGACAGATCATGAAGATTTAAAGTGTGGTTATATGTGGAAAAAATCAGCTCCTGTCTACTTAATATAGCTAAGTTACTACATACGCCATGAAAACCAGTTCACTTCACAAAGAAAATGGTTTATTACTTTCATGGGGTTAACATGCTTATTGAGAAGCAGGCTGGACTTGGGTTTGCCACACCACTGCTGAAATGGTTACCTAATTGCAGGTTGGGGACCAGGTGACGGAGGTGCTAACCCAGGCCCTGGCAGGTCATAGCCATAGAGGTAGCCCACTAAATTTGCCTCCAGTTCGACTGCTTTTCTTGTGCACCAAGGATCCTCCACATCAAACTCAGGACTGCAGCAAAAAACAGCCTTGAAAAAGTTCATAGAGGTCATGAAAGTTTATAATTGTATGTTTCCAGGAGAGTATAAAAATCATCCTGCTTACTATCTTCTTTTGAGCCACTTGTATTTTTAAGCTTCGGGAAAATGGTAGAGAGACTCACTCTAGGTGAATAAGGTCACACCTGCAGGCAAACCAGGGAGAAGCCAAACCACCAAAAGTGGGTGGGCTGAGTGGGCTACCAAGCAAACAGCCCAGCGTGTTTTCAATTGAGGCACAGATCTAAAAACAGAAGCTCGTCAGAGCCTGTGAAGTCCGGGTGGTGGCAAACCTCACTGCTGTTGAGAGAGGAGAGTAGGAGGGCTCAGCTGCAGGCATCTGTTTCCCTTCTCCTGGAGGAGGTGAATTTACAGTTTCAGCCAAATTGCCTCTATGCTCTGGATTACCATTTAGGTTTGTGGGGGTGTTTGCAGAAAGAAAAATATTAATAGATCCCTTTCATGGTCCCCTTGGAACATGAAGTAGCTAAGCTCTGGCTAGTCTAAACCTCTGGGTCATAAAGTTACAGACTGTAACTGTAATTTCAGTTTCCCCATTCTACATGACAGTAGCACTGCTGAATTAAACTGGAATTACACTTCATAATTATATATTTGATAGTATTATGTATTATATAGGGAGCTATGTATTTAGTAGGAGTGAAAGGGAACTTTTAAGCAAAGACGATTTGGTTTTCCATATAATAACAAAGCAGAGGCATATACATATATGGTTTCCTTGGGATATAGGGATGTATGGTGCCTATGATGGCAAGAACACTCTGCCCTCAAGTCTCCACCAGAAAAGATAAGAAACCTAAGGCATACAGATTTTCCACTAATGAATGAAAACAAATAGGTATGTGAATGACAGGTCATTCTGAATGTTATTTGCTAAAATAATAAGTTCAATCTCTACCCAAGGAAATCATGAGTTTCTAATTTCTTTCCACCTCCTCCTTGTCCTTTCTACTTCTCTCTCTCTCTCTCTCTCTCTCTCTCTCTCTCTCTCTCTCTCTGTGTGTGTGTGTGTGTGTGTGTGTGTGTGTGTGTGTGTTATACCTTTCGCTCTCACTTGCATTTTGTATTATGAGACAGGGTCACACTCAGGGTGCCTTGGAACTATTCAATAGCTCTGGCAGGCATTGGATTTGGTATTCTTGCTTCAGACCCCTGAGTAGCTGGGATTAGAGGCCTGCAACACCAGGTTCAACTTCAATGTGATTTTTTTCAAAAATGTTTGGGTTTCAGGCACTCTTCTAAAGGTTTGTCCAGATAATGGCACAAGTATTAGGTGGAAGAACTGCTAGCCTATTGCACAAATCAAACAAGAACAAAGTGAACTGAAATTCCCATAAAACGTTTGCTTATAAGTTTATAGAAATACTTCAGATATACATGATTTTGGCACAAAGGAATAGATTTTTCCACTGTCAAAAATATTTTTCTCTAATCTGTTTATTTTGTAAATATTGCATTTTAAAAATTTCTTTTCTATAAAAAGATTAAGCCATAAGCAAACTCGGAAGGATAGAGTACCTTGATCACTATTTATCTTACCACATATATAGTGTGAAATGTTTCACATTGAATTTAAAATTCATCTCAAGCCCTTGTCCAAGACATAAAAAAGAATGTTTCAAGTGACTGCAGATGAGAGCTGCTGGATAATTGGCAGGAGAAGCTCATATTTGATCAATCACATCTCAGGTACACAAAAATCCCTTTGTAAAGAAGGCTACAGGAAGGGCAACAACTTTTGGGACAGCTCCCCTCATCACTTCAATTCGCTAGACCTAAACATCCACTCCGGGGAACACTACATATTAAACACCTGTAATTCGTATGCACCAGTCGAAGCTTCTCTCTGAGCTACTTGCATGTAGCTCCAACTTCAACATGTCCACAGCTGCTCTCAGCGTGGAATGTCTCTGCTGCTGGACTGCAAAGAGCATACTGCCTGACTGGAACTTCCAGCTCAGTGTCTCACTGAAAGACACTACTGTCCTCCAAAGCACATTATTCAACCATTAGATTCAGGCTGTTGGAGCCAGGGACAAAGGAAGTACTATGTCCTGTCTCCCTCTACCCATGTGCTCCGTGATGTCATTTTTAGGTACTGTCTTTTAACTCAAAGCATGAATTTTTGCACAAGTTCTAGTGATGTTAGAAGCCAAGTAAAAAAGTGCACATCCTCTCCCGTGGGCCAGTCTTTTTAGAAACTATGTTTTTTAAAGGCTTTGCTTGAAAGGATATCTTAAGCTTGACCATTCTCTTGAAACAAGACTATTAATAAAGACTAAGTTTTATATTAATAATATCTTAACAGAAAACCATGCAAATACTACTTTGATAGGTACTACACCCAAGAAACACTAGTATATTGATCCTCTGGCAGATTTTTAAAAAAGAAACAGATATTAAAAAATAACAAATAAAAATTGATCTAATATAGAATTTTAGAAGAAATCTGGGAAACCTTACCCAGTTAAGAATGTTTGATGTAAATCATTTTTAAATCATCTAAGACAAGTGGATTTTGTTATATATAATTAGACTTCCATTATAGTTGATTATAATATCACATTTTATTTCTGACCTTCTTTGGCCATTGACAGTAAAGGATATAAAAGTTTTTTAAAAATCTTAGACATAGATTAGGTGGGAACCTTTCTGTATACTTCCTTTTTGATTTGATTCTTTGGGTTTCATCCAGTAAAAATGGAAGTAGAGGGGAAAGAATAAACAGAAAGTAGTTATCTAAGAGATAGTGCAAAGTGTTATCATGAGTTCACACTGTGACATTGTATGATGCCAGAACGGAGTTACAGGTTTCCTTCATCTCACGGGGAAAGCCTAGAGGTTTCTGGGGGGAGGGGAGGGAAGGAAACTAGAGATTATCTGAGCACAGAGACACACTCTCTCTAAAATTTAGGACAATTTTCCTTGGCATGTTTTGCCTAATTTCACTCACTTGATTTCTTTCTTGGTTATTTTTTTTTTCTTGTTTGAAGACCACAGACTCATAGAAAGAAGTCAGGTTTCAAAAGAGCATTCAAAACCACACAAGTAGCTTGTATGCTTTCTGGGTGTAGTCAGGTGCCAGAAATACTTGTTTAATTATTTAAATGTGTTGAAATTGAGCAAAATGATCAAAGTATGCGTTTCATCCACATGTATCTACAAATGGGGAGGAGGTCCCCTCTATCAGTGGACTTGGAAAGGGGCACGGTGGAGATGTGGGAGGGAGGGAGGGACTGGGAGGGAATGAGGGATTGGAACACAGCTGGGATACAGAGTTAATAAAATGTAACTGATAAGAAAAAAATAAAATTAAAATAAAAGAAAATAGGCATAAATAGTTACTATAAAAATAGTTTTGTGCTTTCTGATGGCATTTTAGTAACTGATGTAAATAAATTGTAAGCACATATAAAGGTAATATATTATAGGTAAAAAAAAAAAAAAAGGATAAGTATATTTTGAAAGACTTGAATTTTTGACTTGGTAGAATAAATGATCAAGTTGATCACAACCTGCTTCTCCTGATGATAAATGAGTTCCCTCCTCGGAGGACGCTACATTTGCATTTATATAAAGTGTGCTTACCTTATTATAGTGACTTAAACATTTTCAGAACTTATTATGTATGAGGAACACACTATAAATATCAAGGAAAAGAATAATTTACTGTGGAAAAGAAAGGAAACCATTAGTGTAATTCTGTGAAGCTCCTTAGCAGAGAAGGGCCCCCAAACTTAAAGCTGGTTTCTAACTTTGCTTTACCTTGAACCACCAAGACTTCTTTCATCAGCAATAGCTAATTTGTTTGTTTTATTTTTAATTAAAATATTCCATTATTTCCCCATTTTCTCTTCTTTCTTTAACCTTTGCCATAGCCCTTGCCACTCATTTTCAAATTTATATCTTCTTTTTACTTTAATTATTATTGATACAACCAACTGAGTCCATTTAATATTGCTTATTATATGTTTTCAGGGATGACACTTGTGTATGGGATAACAGTTATGGTGCTCATTTCTGGGAAGGCTAGTTTTCACTCTCTCAGTAGTGATCGACTCACTCTAGCTTTTCATAGGGATGGAGGCTCCGAGATTTCCTTACCCACATTGGCATGTTAACTGGTATTGCCATTGTTCAGATTTTACTTAGATAGCCAAACTATTGAAATTTCATGGGTGTAACATCCCTGTCAATTTTAGAACACAAAATTTTGCAACAGACTTCTTTGTCCTCTAGCTCTTAAAATCTTTCAGCCTTCTCTTCCGTGATGTCCCCTGGGCCTGAGGTATAGAAGTAGTATTATGGATATCTTGGGCTGGGCATCCCATAAGCAGTGTTTCTTCGCTTTTGGCCAGTAGTGATTTTCAGTAATGATCTTTGTTGTAAAAAAGAATTTTCTTTGATGAGGGGTGAGAGCTACCCTTTTCTGTAGGTATTGAGGTAATTATTTATAAATTCTGTTAGGAATTATAACCACTTAGGAAAGTAGTAGGTTGCCTTTAAGATTTTTGACCTCACTAGCCCTAGATTGTTGGCTATGCTTATACTGTAAACTTTACAGCATTAGGCATGAATTCTCTTTTACTGAGTGAGCCTCAAGTCCAATCAAACAGCCATTGGTTACTTCCAAGATATGGTGCCACTATTACATCTTTTCAGTATCTTGCCATGCTGATCATTCCTGTGGTCCATAGGCATCTTAGCTGGCTAGGACTGCTGATTGCCCTCCTCCTTTGGCATCCTACACAGCACCTTCTGGTACTATGAAAACTAGTTTTAAGGGAGGAAGCTTTTAGGTCAGATACAGCTTGAATGCTCTGAATCCTATGTTCAAAGTACATGGTGTCTTCAGCAATAGAGACCTACCTTCTGGAGTGCAACAGGGGCAACAAAAATAATCTAGATTGTTTTGGAAATCAGTTGGATTGCCCTGACCAACCACAAGAAAAGAAGTGTCTATACTTTGTACAAAGAGATGAATAGCAGTGATACAAAGGAGGCAATTTAAAAGGAGGGTTTTAACTATGCAGGGGATGAGTATAATACAGAATGAGAGAAAGGGAGATGAAATTAATAGCAAAAAGCATGTTTTAAAAGACATAGGAAATCATATTATCTTCTACTTACCTAAAATTACACATAATACAAATAAGTATAAACACACATACATATAGTTTAAATGAAGTTATGTCATTTGAGTTGCTAATGCTTCTCTAGGAAACATACATTATCTAACACTTAATATGTTATTATTGTGGTATGAACCTGTTTCACCCTGCCCATCATCCCAACTTTACAGATGAGGAAATTAAGATCCAGATATAATCTACTGGCTTGCCTAAGTAGAAAGTACTAATGAAAATAAAAGTAAAAATAAAAATAACTGCTGTATTTTGAGAAAGGTCAGTGTAAACAGTCTTTAATACTCCTGTCTGTGCTGAACTAGAAAAGAGAAAACAGGCCTTACAGTGTCTAATCAGTGATTTTAGTAGAATAAATTAAATTATTATAACTCCCTCAAACATTGGGGGTATTAATAAGAAAACAGGTTTTTATATTCTTGTTAATTAATTATTTTGCTTCCATAGTCTAGTCTATATCCTAAAAGCCAGGGATGACATCTAATGTGCTCAAGCAGCATTAGGTACTAAGCACATCTCTAGTGGTGGTAGCTTTGGTAGTCACAGTGTTAGCCAGGGCAAGAATTTTCAAAATTCAAATTTTCTTTAGAATCAAATGATTCAAAGTACCATAAAGTTGAGATTATACATCACGTCATTTCTTGCTCTAAAACACAGCTTCTAGGAAGAAGAACATAAGGTTTGGATGGGCAATATGATCCTAGGGAAGTCTAAATCTGCCTCTTCTTAGAGCAGATTAACAGCATCATGGCTTTTGCTGTAGTTACTACTTGAGCTATTAGTGGCCCCGCACAGAGTGGATTAGTAAGAAGTGGGCACAGAATTCCCATTTCATTACTGCAGAAAGCAGTCTCATTGGAGCACAGGCCAGATTACCCTTCCAGATCTTCTGAGACTGACAGCTCACTGTTAGGTATCCCTTGGAAGACGGCTAATAAGAGATGCCACTCGAAGGCATCCTTCCTACCTGGGAAAATCCCACTCACTGACTGAAAAAAGTACGAGATACAAGGCCCAACGGCCCAACCCAATGGTCTAATGTGTTGGTCCAAAACTTATAGCTGGCAAGCTCCATCTTAGAGTCTGGCATTCCTGACACTTATTATGCAATCTCTGGTTATTTAGGTCTTATACTTGATGGAAACAGAAGGCACCAGCGATACTCAAGAAAGAGGTCTGCTCAAACTACAGTAGCTGAGATGACAGAGCAACCTGAGCACCAGATATGTGAGCTCTGATTCCAGCCACTGCTTATAGGTTGGCTCACTTCTTCCATGTTTCAGCTTTAAAATGATCCTTATAACTTTGACACAAATTGTAGCCCTCATTTTGGAACTCATTTTAGGTCTAACAGTTTCCCCCAGGCTGAGAAAAAAAATTCTATTTAAAACATATCAATAATTATATTTTTAACAAATTCTAATCTACTCTTACAACAACAAAAAGGGAATATTTCCTTCTATAACCTGGAATACAGACTTTGTAGATTAATTTAGTTTTTTTAATTTTTATTTTAATGTTTTATGTTAATTACAGTTTATTCACTTTGTATCCTAGCTGTAGCCCCCTCCTTCATTCCCTCCCAATCCCACCCTCCCTCTCTCATTTCCTCCCATGATTCATTAATTTATTGTAGACAAGCCTCTGAGCATGCCTGAGAAGGATTATTTAAGCTCGGTTAGTTGCGGTAAGAAGCCCACCTAAAGTGTGGGTGGAAGCACTCCATAGGCTAAAGTTCCAGAGTGAATGAGTGACTGAAAAGGACAGGGTGAAATGAACACACACATTCATCTCCTCTGCTCCCTGCCTGAAGATATAATGTGGCCAGTTTTCTGGAGTTCCTGCCTCCATAACTTTCCCACAGTGATGTACTATATCCTGGAACTGGTGTCCAAAATAAACCATTCTAAAATTACGTCACTCACACATTTTTGTTACATAAAGAAACAATACAAAGACTACTTATGCAGAAATAAAATTTCCAACATTTCTATCAAGATAGAATTTCAGCACACCTTTTCTTTTCTACAAATTCTAAATATTGCATATTCAAATATTGTTTTTGTCATGGCTGACAAATACATATTTTCAAAACATATACAAGGAGTTAGTTACTGAGCTAAGGTTTGTATTCATAATGAGGAAGCCTCAGTGATACTATGAATGAATGAGGAAGGTTCTTGTCTAACAATATGTGGGCACTGGAAAATGCATCTGCCTATCCTCCTGTTTGAACTAATCTAAACATAAGCAGCATTACTCTCCTCCCTGGAGTAACCTATCTCATGCCTGTGCCTAAATTTTGGCTCACAGATCTTATCTTCTAACATGTGATGTCCAGTTCAATTATAAGAAAGCTAAATTGATCAAAGATGAAGTCTCGTGTCCTTTTGATGTATCCTCTGAAGGGTTTACCAAACCCCATTTTAAAAATATACTGTGCCTAGAGCATTAATCTATCACTCATGTTTGTTTTTATTGAATTTCTGGCAAGCGGGTACTGTGATGATTCTCAAAACCTTAATTCCACCACTCCATTACCATGTAGCTAATGGGTTCAGAAAAATCCAACCACAAAAAACATAATCACAGTAGCTCTCTGTAAAGAGGTACCTGAAACCTCATTGATCACAACACTTAAAATGTTCCCTGTGAAGGTCAAACTCAAAATATATTTATGAAAAATAAACCTTTATGTTTAGATTTTAAATCTGTTGGCCAGAAAAAACATGGCAGTTTGGTCCAGAGTATAAAAAGCTAACATAAGATCCAGGATAATATTTAGCTACTTTATTCAAATAGAAGTTTTTCAGCACTTGGGAGCTATGATGAAGACTTCCCCAGGAATGTAGGGCTCAAGTTGTACTTTGATTATTAAAAGTTACCTAGTCTTCATTGATACCAATGGACAGCTATCTGAGAAAGGAAATCTTTCCTGGATGATTGAGATTTGACTGTTACCACATGGATGAGGAAAAGCACACTGTGCACAGTAAAATTCGAGTCTCAAAGAATTCAATGTTCATTTGTATCCAAATGCTGTAATGCATCAAGGTCAAGCCTTTTATCAGATCAGTTCAGAACCCTTGCTTGGTTCGTTAGTATTAAAGATTGGTTCACTTAGACCATCATTCAATTTCCTATACAGATGGGACCATCTATTACTCTTCTGGTTCCTCTACAGTGTTATTTGTTACTTAGAACAAACTGGCTCATTAAACCTTGGCTTCCCAAGTAGAGAGAGAAGCTTCATTATAGTGATGTAAATATAGGTGCAAGCAAAAATATGTAACAACCTGTAAGAATGTGGACTAGGGTCTTGATTAATCAGAGCAGATGTTTATCCAGAGGAGAGACCACTAAAAGGAGCTGAGTATCAGCTCTGACTACAAGATTTCTGTACTCTCCTTAATTTGTATCTAAACTTTTACTTGTTTACTACCACTCTTCTCAAACCTTGAGTCTTTGAGCAAAGGGATTCTGCTTCATTTATTACTGTATCTTCAAAGAAAATGACTGGTAAAATTCCTGAGAATTCATAAAGAAATACATGGCACTGGCATAGAAACAGAATGGTGGATCAATGGAATCAGATAGAAGACCCAGAAATAAACCCATACACTTATGAACATCTGATTTTTGACAAAAATGCCAAAACCATACAATGGAAAAAAGATAGGCTCTTCAACAAATGGTGCTTATCTAACTAGATGTCTACATGTAGAAAATTGCAAATAGATCCATACTTACACCCTGCACAAAACTAAAGTCCAAGTGGATCAAAGACCTCAATATAAAACCAGACACACTAAACCTGTTGGAAGAAGAAGTGGGGAAGAGCCTTGAATTCATTGGCACAGGAGACAACTTTCTGAACAGAACACCAATAGCACAGGCTCTAAGAGCAACAATCAATAAATTGGACCTCATGAAACTGAAGAGCTTCTGTAAAGCAAAGGACACTGTCGTCAAAACAAAACAACAGCCTACAGACTGGGAAAGGATCTTCAGCAACCCTCTATCTGACAGAGGGCCAATATCCAGTATATATAAAGAAATCAAGAAGTTAAACAGCAACAAACCAAGTAATCCAATTAAAAAATGGGGTACAGAGCTAAACAGAGACTTCTCAGTAGAGGACTATCAAATGGCAGAGAAAGACTTAAAGAAATGTTTACTGTCCTTAGTCATCAGGGAAATGCAAATCAAAACGACCCTGAGATTTCACCTTACACCCATCAAAATGGCTAAGATGAAAAACTCAAGTGACAACACATGCTGGAGAGGATATGGAGAAAGGAGAACCCTCCTCCATTGCTGGTGGGAATGTAACTTGTACAACCACTTTGGAAATCAACCTGGCACTTTCTCAGACAATTAGGAATAGTGTTTCCTCAAGATCCAGCTATACCACTCCTAGGCATATATGCAAAAGATGCTCAAGTATACAACAGGGACATTTGTTCAACCATGTTCCTAGCAGCTTTATTCGTAATAGCCAGAAGCTGGAAACAACTCAGATGCCCCTCAGTTGAGGAATGGATTCAGAAATTGTGGTACATCTACTCAATGGAATATTACTCAGCAATAAAAAACAAGGAAATCATGAAATTTGCAGGTAAATACCGGGAACTGGAAAAGATCATCCTGAATGAGGTATCTTACAAGCAGAAAGACACACAGGGTATATACTCACTCATAAGTGGATATTAGACATATAATATAGGATAAACACAGTAGAATCTGTACACCTAAGGAAACTGATCAAGAAGGAGAACTCTGGCTAAAATGCTCAATCCCCATTCAGAAAGGCAAAGAGAACATCGGAGGAGGGAGACAACAGGGAACAGGACAAGAGCCTACTACATAGGGCCTCTAAAGGGCTCTTTCCTGCAGGGTATTAAGGCAGATGCTGGGACTCACAGCCAACCTTTGAGCAAAGTGCAGGGAATCTTACGAAAGAAGTGGGAGATAGTAGGAGCTAGAGAGGACAGAATTCTGCAAGGAGAGCAACAGAACCAAAAAGTCTGGGCACAGGGGTCTTTCCTGAGATTGATACTCCAGCCAAGGACCACTCATGGAGCTGGCCTGGAACCCCTGCACAGAGGTAGCCCATGGCAGTTCAGTGTCCTAGTGGGTTCCATAGTAATGGGGACAGGGACTGTCACTGACAGGAACTGATTGGCTTGCTCTTTGGTCACCTCCCCCTGAGGGGGGAGCAGACTTATCTGGCCAGAGGAAGACAATGCATCCAGGTGTGATGAGACCTGATAGACTAAGATCAGAGGGAAGGGGAGGAGGACCTCCCTTATCAGTAGCCTGGGGGAAGGGCACATGTGGGGAAGAGGGATGGAGTATGGGATTGGGAGGCGGGGAGGGAGGGAACTACAGGGGGGATACAAAGTGAATAAACTAATTAATGAAATAAAAAACACAATTAAAAAAAGAAATACATACAGAATGCCACGCACATAGTTCAGTTTAGCTGATTCTGTCTTTACTGAATGCTGTCACTTTCATTACCTTGCACTTTAACAAAAGGAAAAGTCTACAACAAGGTCTGTCAGAAAAGAGTTTATTCTGCATCCCTACACTGCTGCTCTAACTCAGTCATGGACAATTTGCTCCAGATCACACAGGGCCTTCCACTGGAGTCTAAACACCAAAAATAAAATTCTGTCTATACACAGAATAACCATTAGGACTCAAAGACCTTCCTTCATCAATGCATTGACTGATGTCTTTTCCTAAAAACAACCTACTTTATGTTGCTAACCTAAGTCTAAACCACAATGCCTAACTAATTTAATAGATTAATGTAATAAGCCAGTTTTGCTATCAACTAAAGTCTGGCTACAGTAACAAGTTTCATTGTTTAAACAGTCAACATCACCTATGTAGTCCGGGAAACTTTTTTTCTTTTTAAATTTGTTGTGCTTTAGCCTCAACCTTGCTGCAACTGGGAAGTATATTTTTAGTTAATGAAATGATTTGATCATAAATTTACATAACACAAAATAAACTATGTTAGAAATTAGTTCAGAACATACTGTTAGAAGATGGAGGATCTAATGTTTATGATATTTTTTCCTTCCCTTGTGCATGTCAGAAACACCCACTAAAAAAATGATGCATTCAGCTGACATGTAAACCAAAAAGCCTATTTTTGAACTCATAGTTCATCATTAGAAGTGAATAACACTTCAAACCAAAAGACTCGTTGCTTAATATAGTGTTTAATTTCATGTTTACAAACCAAACCTTATCCCAGTGTTTCCATTATGTATTCAGTGTTTAGAGTTATCAGCCAGTAAGCATGGACAAGACATCCTTTACTTTGCCTGCCAAAGCTATCAAGATACTATTTTCAACTTTCTCATGTTTTCCCTTAAACAATTTCCTAACTGGAAATGAAGATAATTAAAGAAAGAAGACAATTGTTTATTTATTTGTGTGTGTGTGTGTGTGTGTGTGTATGTGTGTGTGTGTGTGTGTGAATGAGTTACTGGAAAGAAGGGAGGAAGGTGTGAAGGAGATGGAGAGAGAGAGAGAGAGAGAGAGAGAGAGAGAGAGAGAGAGAAAGTTGAATGAGACCCTACATGGCACATTGCACACGTGGAAGAGGTCAGACTTGCTTGCAAGAGTCAGTCCCTCATTTTACTGGCTGAGCTATGTGGCCAACCCAGGCAATTACGTGTTTGTATTAAAAATACTAGCTCCTCAGTGAGTCTTTGATACATATTTTATTCTTTTTCTACTGTGTCAAAAACCTTTGTGGTGTGAAACTTTAAAAATAAAAAATAAGTACCCTTATATTTCTTGAACTTAATAATGATATTTTAAAATCCTATTATTGGAGGACCCATAATTCTGAAGTTTTTTTGGACTGACTGGATTCTCTGTTCTTTACAACTCACACCCTGTTATTCGTATGTTCTAGCTTTCAGTTCTGGGAATTAGTAAAAGAATGGGTAGAATCAATTTATTTCCTGAAATACCAACAGACAAAGAGAGTTTTAAATATCCTCATAGCCATCACTTTGTTTATTGCAAAGTCACCTTGTAACTATAATTTCACATTCACCATGAACATTTAAACATTATTTGTGAAGGAAAGAGTACATGCATGCATGATACTCTCTCCTATAAACTTTTGCCTGTCAATCATTTCCTCAAACAGAATCAAAGCAGAGATTATTCTTTACTGTTTATCAAGTCACTTTATCAACTGAGTTGAAGGCTGAAGTACATGCTACTATATCACACAGAATCAATGTCTAAAGAAACCATCAACTACCCAGTTCATGATAAAAGTTGTTTATAATTCCCCAGCCTCACAAAATTTCCTAAGTCCTAGCAACTAGAACATTTATTCTTCTAAAAAAAAAAATGTTTATTTGCTTTATACATCTGAGGGTGTTTCCTGGAAGCATGTGCACAGTGTGTATGCTTGGTGCCTGCAAAGCCCAAAAACTGAGATCAGGTCCTCAATAGCTGGAGTTGCGACGGTTTAGGGGACCTGAGAACCAAATGTAGGTCCGGTACAAGTGTTCTTAACTGCTGAGACATCTCTCCAGCCTTATTAAGACTGTTTTAATTGTTGTTCTGCAGTGTTTTATTTAAATAGCCAGTCATTAATAATTTTGAATGCACTCAAAAGACCAATCATACCAAACTTACTTAAGGTGATTTTTGCCTGGGCACACAAAAAACACAGTGGACATGATTCAAAGTAGCATGGTAAGAAGTGCAAAAACAGTCACATGTGTAGATTAAATAACTAAAGTTTTTCTTAGGACTATAAAATCTTCCTTTGACTACAAAATTAAATTGAGAAGAAAATCCTCCGTGCAGCCTCCTATCATTAAACAGAGTTTCCTCGAGAATCTATTCCTTTTACAATTTGGGGCTCATATAATATTTCTTTTCCTTTGTATGTTGGTTACAAAGCAAGCCTCAACAGATACAAGAAGATTGAAATAATCTTTTGTTTCCTATCTGACCACCATGGACTAAAGCTGGACCTCAACAACAACAGAAATAGCAAAATCCTACACACACATGGAAACTGAACAACTCGCTAGTCAGTAACAGCTGGGTTAGGGAAGAAATAAAGAAAGAAATTTAAGACTTGCTAGATTTCAATGAAAATGAAGGCACAACATACCCAAACTTATGGGACACAATGAAAGCAGTGCTAAGAGGAAAATTCATAGCACTAGGTGCCTTCAAGAAGAAATTTGTGACATCTCATACAAGCAACTTACTGGCTCAACTGAAAACCCTAGAAAAAGAAGAAGACATACCCAAGAGGAGTAGATAGCTGGAAATAATCAAACTCAGGGCTGAAATTAATAAATTAGAAACAAATAAAACAATTCAAAGAATCAATGAAACCAAGAGCTGGTTCTTTGAGAAAATCAGCAAGATAAACAAACCCTTAGCCAAACGAACTAAAAGGCAGAGAGAAACTATCCAAATCAGCAAAACCAGAAACGAAAAGGGGGACAATAACAACAGACACTGAGGAAATCCAAACAATCATTAGGTCTTACTAAAAAAAGGCTATATGCCTCAAAATTTGAAAATCTAAACGAAATGGACAATTTTCTTGATAGATTTCATTTACCAAAATTAAATCAAGATCAGGTAAATAGATTGAATAGTCCTATATCCCCCATGGAAATAGAAGCAGTCATCAAAAATTTCCCTTCCAAAAAAAGCTCACATAATATTTCTTATCACTAATATTTTGAAAACAAACAAGCAGTAACACCACCTACTGAATAATTTATTTACACATTTCACAGAGCAATAAATCTAGAATAATAAATCATATAAAACATGTGACCTGGATTTTTCTGATGTCTCTCTGTACACTGTACACTGGTTCAATCTTTCAGCCAAAAAAAAAAAAGGTCTGGTAGGAACCCTCAACTACCATTCAGGGGTTTTCTCTTGATTATATTTCATAAATCATTTGGACAAGCTCTGGAAACAGAAATCCCGTGTTGTGGATTTCAGGAGGCGATGAATTGCACAACACAACAGGGTACCATGGATCTTTGTTTTATAGTTCAGTGGCATATGTATTGAGAATGTCCCTCTTTCAAATTTTGTTTCCTTTCATTAGACATTTTTTTCTAAAGTCTTGACTTTCAGTACTTTAGTAAAACAAATGAAATAAATTCACATTTCCATGGCTTTAGATTTGGCTATGAAAAGTTGTGGGAGACATAATGTTATAATGCTTAAAAATTATTAAAAAAAGAAAAATACAGTAATAA
The DNA here is from genome assembly GCF_907164565.1 of Psammomys obesus. Taxonomy (NCBI): domain Eukaryota; kingdom Metazoa; phylum Chordata; class Mammalia; order Rodentia; family Muridae; genus Psammomys; species Psammomys obesus. The sequence goes on along the minus strand of NW_026596089.1, from coordinate 1,139,512 downwards.
TTTACTAAATTTTAAAAATTATTGATTATTTCTCTTTTTTAATGCTAACTGTAATAATAGTATTCTTCTAATGTTCTAATTTATTATTACTATTTATTCACTTTGTATCCATGCTGTAGTCCCTCAATCATCTCCTCCTGGTCCCATTCTCCATCCCTTCAACCCCCATGTCCTTCCCCTAGTCCTCTTCCCCTACTATCTGGTCTCATCAGAACTATATGGATCCTCTTTCTCTGTGGCCTAATAAGGCGGAATCACTAGGAGAGGTGATGAAAGAGTAGTAAACCGAGCTCATGTCAGAGACTGCTTCTGTTTACCTTACTAGGGAACCCATGTAAAAACTTAGATGCCCATGGGCTACATTTGAGTAGGGGGTCTAGGTCCTCTCCATGCATGGTCCTTGGTTGATTCATCAGTCTCTGCAGGCCCCCCCTGGGCCCAGGTTTTTTTTTTGTTGTTGTTTGTTTTGTTTTGGCTCTGTTGGTCTCCTTGTGGAGCTCCTGTCCACTCCTGGTCTTTCTATTCCCCCTTTCTTCCATAAGATTGCCTAAACTCTGCCCAAAGTTTGGCCATGAGTTTCAGCATCTGCTTCGATACCCTGATGTGTAGAGTCTTTCAGAGACCCTCTGTAAAAGACTTCTGTCCTGTTTCCTGTCTTCTCCCTCTTCCCATGTCTATCCTGTTTGCCCTTCTGAATGAGGATTGACCATCTTCCCTAGGGCCCTCCTTGTTGTTTAGCTTCTTTAGGAGTATAAATTTTAGTATTTTATTCTACATTATATGTCTACTATACACTTATAAGTAATTATATACCATGTTTGTCTTTATGCTTCTAAGGGTTACTTCACTCAGGATGGTCTTTTCTAGTTCCATCTATTTGACCACAAATTTCATGATTTCCTTGTTTTTAATTGCTGAGTAATATTCCATTGTATAAATATACCACAATTTCTGTATCCATTCCTCTATTGAGGGACAATTAGGTTGTTTACAGATTCTGGCTATTATGAATAAAGCTGCTATGAACATAGTTGAGCAAATGCCCTTGTTGAACAGTGGAGTGTCATTTAGGTATATATGCCCAGGAGTGGTATAGCTAGATCTTGAGGTAGCACTATTCCTAAATTTTTGATGTTGAGCATTTCCTTAAATGTTTCTCCACCATTCGATATTCTCTATTGAAGATTCTCAGTTTGATTCTGTACCCCAGTTTTTAATTGGAATATTTGTTTTGTTGGCATTTAATTTCTTGAGTTCTTTATAAATTCTGGATATTAGCCCTCTGTCAGATGTAGGGTTGGTGAAGAGCTTTTCCCAACCTGTAGGCTGTCATTTTGTTCTGCTGACAATGTCCTTTGCTTTACAAGAGCCAGTGCCATGGAGTTTTTATTAGTGTTGCTGTATAGTACAACTTGAGATCAGCGATGGAGTGCAAACTTCCACAGCACTTTGAAAATCAATCTGACACTTTCTCAGACAATTGGCAATAGCTCTACTTCAAGACCCAGACACTCCTAGGCATATATCCAAAAGATACTCCTCCATTCAACAAGGGCATTTGTTCAACTATATTCATAGCAGCTTTATTTGTAATAGCCAGAATCTGGAAACAACCTAGACGTCCCTCAACTGAAGGATGGATACAGAAATTGTGGTACATTTACACAGTGGAATACTACTCATCTATTAGAAACAAGGAAATCATGAAATTTGTAGTCAAATGGATAGAACTAGAAAAGACTATCCTGAATAAGGGAACCCAGAGCCAGAAAAACATGCATAGAACATACAAAGAGAACCCTAGAGAGAATGCTTAATTCTTATTCAGAAGGGTAAATAGAATAGACACTAGAAGCTGTTGAGGAGAGAAAACAGTATGGGAGTCTACCATAGATGTCCCTTGAAAGACTCCACCCAGCAGGGGATCGGAGCAGATGCTAAGACTCACAGCCAAACTTTGGGCATAGCAAGGGAGTCTTAGGAAAGGGTGGAGGAATAAAAGGACCCAGAGGGGACAGGAGTTCCACAAGAAGACCAACAGAGCAAAAAAAAATATGGGCCTAGGGTGTCCTTCAGTGACTGATGCACCAAACAAGGACCATGCATGGAGAGGACCTAAAAGCCCTGCTCAGATGTAGCCCATAGGCAGGCCAGTCTCCAAGTGAGTTCCCTAGTAAGGGGAGGAGGGGCTTTCTCTGATTCTTCCTCATGGTGGAGGTGCCTTGCCAGGCCACAGAGGAAGAGGATGTAGGCAGTCCTGATGAGACTTGATAAGCTGGGGTCCCCTGATAAGCGCTCCCCCTTTCTGATGCATAAGGGAGAAGGAGAGGGAAGAAGGAGTAGGGGGGACTGGGAGGATACAAGGGAGGGGACTACAATCAAGATGTAAAATCAATAAATTATAAAATATAAATTTAAGTTAAAAAAAAGAAATGGGAGTTAACTCAAGGCTGTGTAAGTCACCTTTCTGAATAGAGTTGTTTTATCTTCAGTGGTCTATAAGAAGATTTTTAAAATTATATTTCATTTTACCTTTTGAAGCTCAATTTAGTGTGTGTGTGTGTGTGTGTGTGTGTGTGTGTGTGTGTGCACATGTGCATATGTGTTTACAAGCATTCATGCACAAACATGCATATACATACCATGCCTGTGGAAGCAGAAGACCTTTGCAGAGTTTTCTCCTCCTTCTTCTTCTGAGTCCCGAGGATCAAGCTGAGGTTCTCAGGTTTGGGCAGCACACACCCTTACTTTACACCTGCCCTTTTTCAATTTTATTTCTTGAGACAGGGACTCTCTATTATGTAGCTCTGGCTGTCCTAGAGTGCACTTCATAGGCCAGGTTAGGCTGAAACCAACAGAAATCTACCTGCCTCTGCCTGCTGGAATTAAAGGCATACACCACCACACTTAGCCTCTTTTTAATGTTTTAAATATATGGCTTCCTGGCACATTTCTACATACACTGAGACTGTCTTCCCCAAAAACATTAAAATGTCAAAAGTTACCCACTTGCTGAAGTTAAATAGCTTCACTAATTAAGATTTCTCAGATTATATTTGAAATAAAGTAGAAAGGACAAAGTTTTCTTATTCCTCTCTGGAAACCTGTATCAAATGGTCAACCCTGAAAACATACAGAGGAGAAGCATTATACAGATTGCACATGATATATACATATATATATATACACATACACGATTGTGTGTGTGTATATATACACACATGTATATGTGTATGTAGCAATTGATGAAGAAAGGACATAAGTTTGAAAGAGAGCAATGAGGGCTATAAGGAAAGATTTTCAAGGAGAAATGGAAAGGACAAAGTGATGTAATTATAATATCAAAAATAATTCTTATAATATCAAAAATAAAAGAAATAATAAATAAAAACAAAACAAAAAAAGTATTCCTGAATGGGTTAAGAACTGGGAAAAAGTAAGACCTGGAGAGGACAGGAATTCCACAAGGAGAGCAACAGAACAAGAAAATTTGGACAAAGGGAACTTCCCAGAGACTCATACTCCAACCAAGGACTATTCATGGAGATAACCTAGAACCCCTTCACAGATGTAGCCCATGGCAGTTCAGTGTCCAAGTGGGTTACCTAGTAATGGGAAGAGGGACTGCCTCTGACATAATCTGATTGGCCTGCTCTTTGATCACCTCCCCCTGAGGGGGGAGCAGCTTTACCAGGCCACAGAAGAGGACAATGCAGCCACTTTTGATGAGAACTGATAAACTAAGATCAGAAAGGAGAGGAGAACCTCTCCTATCAGTGGACTTGGGGAGAGGCATGCATGCAGAAAGGGGAGGGAGGGTGGAATCGGGAGGGGGTATACAAAATTAATAAAGTGTAATTAATAAAAAATAAAAAAAGTAAAAAAAAAAGAATACAGGGCAAGATGGCGGCGCTGGGAGGACTCTCATTCTGAGGAGCAGCACAGCAGGATTGGCACAGTGACCAGCAATCAGACCTCGCGGCCATAAAACACAAGTGATTGTGTTTCACAGGTAAGAGGATACCCCACGGTGGGGGATTCAATCAGCTTTAACTCACCTGGCTAAACCACGGAAGAGATCCCGGTTCCGCCAGGCCAGAGCTACCCGCCAGCGCAATCTGGTCATGGCCCCAGACTGAACTGTGGGCCCACAACACCATAGGCGGGATTTCCCACTCAAGAGATAACCCTACGGAGCAGGAAACAATTGGGACCGACCTCAGGTTACCCAGACATCCCCTGGAAAAGGCTCGGGTTCCGCGGGTGCCCCAAGAGCCAGTCCGGACCCAGAGCCGGGACACAGGCGCCTGCCTGCGCGCCTGATTCGCCGCCTCAGATAGAACTGTGGGCACCAGGGCACCAGGGCACCAGGGCACCAGGGCACCAGACTGCGTGTCTCTGGCAGGAAGAAACCCCCAGCGGAGGGGGTCAGCAGCTCTAACGCTTAGGACACCCAGCACCAAAACACTTCCTGGACTCATGCAGACTCTAGTGCAGGCAGGAGCAATGTGCTCTGCCGCCATTATTGAGTTCCCCTAGGGCACTGGGACACACAGCTGCATCCTCAGACCTACAAAATCCAGAGAGCCATTACAGCAGCCCTCAGATACTGTGCCAAGGATCAACCAGTTATTCCTAGCTAGACTGTCAAAACTGTGGGAATCCCTGGTCCTTCAAGAGGGCTGCATCCACAGCGTCTGGACCAGAGCAGTGCCTGCAGCTGCCATCCCAGACAGAGACACACAGCTTCTGGTCCAGAGTGAGGCACCCAGCCTCCAGACCAGAGCAGTGCCCCCAGGTGCCAACTCAACCTAGGTGCACATTCTCCAGGTCCAGAGCGGAGCAATCAGCCTCTGGCCCAGATACTTGCTGAGTGCACCTCCCACGTTCCCTGACAGAACTGTGCGCCCCAGGAAAACAGACTGAGTTTCCCTGTTGGGAGAAAACCCCACAGCTAGGGAATCAGCAGTTTCTTCAAGAGGACTGTACATGGAAATTTAGTGAGCAGCAGCGCACTAAATTTATAACAAGAAACCCAGCAGGGGGCAGCTGTCTTGAGAAATTCTATGGGTAAGAGGAGATCCCCCCCTGCCTAACATAGACCACAGCTACTACTCAGGGCTATAAAACTGAGGTGAGCAGTGGCAACTCCGAGAAACATTGGCCATACAGTGACCATAACCAAAAAGCAGAGAAGGACTCCTTCAGGAAAAATCATCTTCCGGCCAAGGGGATACTCCCAACCTCAGGACTCCAGGAAGCACAGAAAAAAACAGCCAACACCTAAATCAGCCCAACGGGTAGAGGTCAGCGTAAAGGCTCAACCAACAAAAGACAGAGCAATATGGCATCTCCAGAATCCAGCCATCCAGAGGCGAACAGCCCGAACAATGCAGCATAATAGAAAATCAAGAAGATGACCTTACATCTATGTTGATGAAAAGGATAATAGAGGAAACAAATAAAATACGTAAAGAAATAGAGGAAGATAAAACCAAACAGATAATGGCTATCCGTAAAGAAATGGAGGAAGATAAAGACAAGCAGATTCGGGCCATCTGTGAAGAAATACGGGAAGATGCAGCCAAACAGCTTGTGGCCTTCAGAGAAGAAATAATTAAATCACTGAAAGAAATCAAAGAGACAGAGTTGAAGGAACTAAAAGAAAAAGAGGAAAATACAAGCAGACAGGTGAAGGAAGTAAACAAAACAACTCAAGACCTGAAGATAGAACTAGAAAAATTAAAGAAAACACAAATGGAGGAAATAATGGAGAGGAAAAATTTAGGGAAGAAAACAGGAACTACAGAGGTAAGCATAACCAACAGAATACAAGAAATGGAAGAAAGAATCTCAGGTGTAGAAGATACAATGGAAGAAATCGATATATCTGTCAAAGAAAATGTTAAATCCAAAAAATTCCTGACACAGACCATCCAAGAAATCCAAGACAATATGAAAAGACAAAATCTAAGAATAATAGGAATAGAGGAAAAAGAAGACTCCCTTCTCCAAGGCCCAGAAAATATTTTCAACAAAATCATTGAAGAAAATTTCCCCAAGTTAAAGGAGAAGCCAATAAGGATACATGAGGCCTACAGAACACCCAACAAATTTGACCAGAAAAGAAAATCCTCCTGCCACATAATAATCAAAACAGTAAGTATACAGAACAAAGAAAAAATACTAAAAGCTGCAAGGGAAAAAGGCCAAGTAACATATAACGGCAAACCCATTAGAATCACACCTGACTTTTCAACAGAAACTATGAAAGCCAGAAGGGCCTGGACAGATATCATGCAGACCCTAAGAGAACACAGATGTCAACCCAGGCTACTATACCCTGCAAAACTCTCAGTCCTCATAGACGGAGAAAACAAGATATTCAATGACAAAAACAAATTTCAACAATACCTACACACAAATCCAGCATTACAGAAGACACTGGAAGGGAAAATACAACCCAAGAAAATTAGCTTCTGTCAAGAAAACACAGGAAATAATTAACCTTACTACAGCAAAACAAAAAGCAACCAAGCACACAACCTTATGAACACAGCCAACATCAAAATCAAAGGATCTAACAGCCACTGGTCATTCATCTCTCTCAACATCAATGGACTCAACTCTCCAGTAAAAAGACACAGATTAACAGAATGGATACGTAAACAAAACCCAGCAATCTGTTGCATACAAGAAACACACCTAAGACACAAAGATAGACATTACCTGAGGGTAAAAGGTTGGAAGACGACTTTCTAAGCAAATGGACCCAAGAAACAAGCAGGAGTAGCCATTCTAATATCTGATAAAATAGACTTTCAACCAAAATTAATAAAAAGAGATGAGGAAGGACACTTCATACTCATCAAGGGAAAATTCCACCAGGAAGACATCACAATCCTGAACATCTATGCCCCAAATACAAGAGCACTCACATTTGTAAAAGAAACATTGATAAATATTAAACCACATATACATCCCCACACATTAATAGTAGGAGACTTCAACACCCCACTCTCATCAAAGGACAGGTCAACAAAACAGAAATTAAACAAAGAAACAATATCTCTGACAGAGGTCATGAATCAAATGGACCTCACAGACATTTCCAGAACTTTACACCCAAACACAAAAGAATTTACCTTCTTCTCAGCACCTCATGGAACCTTCTCCAAAACAGACCATATAGGTGGTCACAAAGCAAGCCTCAACAGATTCAAGAAGACTGAAATAATCCCTTGTATCCTGTCTGATCACCATGGAATAAAGCTGGACTTCAACAACAACGGAAATAGCAAAAAGCCTACACACACATGGAAACTGAACAACTTGTTACTAAATGACAGCTGGGTCAGGGAAGAAATAAAGAAAGAAATTAAAGCCTTTCTAGAACTCAATGAAAATGAAGACACAACATACCCTAACTTGTGGGACACAATGAAATCAGTGCTAAGAGGAAAGTTCATAGCACTAAGTGCCTTCAAGAAGAAATTCGAGACAGCTCATTCAAGCAACTTATGGCCCACTTAAAAACCCTAGAAAAAGAAGAAGCAGACACACCAAAAAGGAGTAGACGGCTGGAAATAATCAAACTCAGGGCTGAAATCAATCAATTAGAAACAAATAAAACAATTCAAAGAATCAATGAAACCAAGAGCTGGTTCTTTGAGAAAATCAACAAGATAAACAAACCCTTAGCCAAGCTAACTAAAAGGCAGAGAGACACCACCCAAATCAACAAAATCAGAAATGAAAAGGGGGACATAACTACAGACACTGAGGAAATCCAAACAATCATTAGGATTTACTTCAAAAGTCTATACTCAACAAAATTTGAAAACTGAAATGAAATGGACAATTTTGACTTACCAAAGCTGAATGAGGATCAGGAAAATCAAGTAAATAGTCCTATATCCCCCAAAGAAATAGAAGCAGTCATCAAAAGTCTCCCATCCAAAAAAAGCCCAGGACCAGATGGCTTGAGCAAAGAATTCTACCAGACCTTCAAAGAAGAGCTAACTCCAATTCTCTTCAAACTATTCCACAAAATAGAAACAGAAGGAACATTACCAAACTCATTCTATGAAGCCACAATCACCTTGGTACCTAAACCTCACAAAGACTCAACAAAGAAAGAGAATTTCAGGCCAATCTCCCTTATGAACATTGATGCAAAAATACTTAACAAAATACTTGCAAACCGAATCCAAGAACACATCAAAGATATTATCCACTATGACCAAGTAGGCTTCATCCCAGGTATGCAGGGGTGGTTCAATATATGGAAATCCATCAATGTGATCCACCATATTAACAAACTGAAAGAAAAAAACCACATGATAATCTCCCTGGATGCTGAAAAAGTATTTGACAAAATCCAACATCCATTCATGTTTAAAGTACTGGAGAGATTAGGGATACAAGGCACATATCTAAACATAGTAAAGGCGATTTACAGCAAGCCTATAGCCAACATCAAACTGAACGCAGAGAAACTTAAAGCAATCCCACTGAAATCAGGGACAAGACAAGGCTGCCCACTCTCTCCATACCTCTTCAACATAGTGCTGGAAGTCCTTGCTAGAGCAATAAGACAGTTGAAGGAGATCAAGGAGATACAGATGGGAAAGGAAGAAGTCAAATTATCACTATTTGCAGATGATATGATAGTATATATGAGTGACCCCCAAAACTCTACCAGGGAACTCCTACAGCTGATAAACACCTTCAGCAAAGTGGCCGGATACAAAATTAACTCAAAAAAATAAGTAGCACTCCTGTATACCAAAGACAAAAGGGCTGAGAAAGAAATTAGAGAAACAAGACCATTCACAATAGCCACAAATGACATAAAGTACCTTGGTGTAACCCTAACCAAGGAAGTCAAAGACTTGTATGAAAAAAATTTCAAGTCTCTGAAGAAAGAATTAGAGGAAGATATGAGAAGATGGAAAGATCTCCCATGCTCATGGCTTGGCAGGATTAACATAGTAAAAATGGCCATCTTACCAAAAGCAATCTACAGATTTAATGCAATTCCCATCAAATTGCCAACATAATTCTTTACAGACCTGGAAAGAAAAATTCTCAACTTCGTATGGAATAACAAGAAACCGAGAATTGCTAAAACAATCCTCTACAATAAAAGATCTTCTGGAGGTATCTCCATCCCTGATCTCAAGCTGTACTATAGGGCAACAGTTATAAAAACTGCATGGTACTGGCATAGAAACAGAATGGTGGATCAATGGAATCGAACAGAAGACCCAGAAATAAACCCACACACTTACGGACACCTGATTTTTGACAAAGATGCCAAAACCATACAATGGAATAAAGATAGCATCTTCAACAAATGGTGCTGGTCCAACTGGATGTCTACATGTAGAAAAATGCAAATAGATCCACCCTGCACAAAACTGAAGTCCAAGTGGATCAAAGAACTCAACATAAAACCAGACACATTAAATCGGCTAGAAAAAAAAGTGGGGAATACCCTAGAACTCATTGGTACAGGAGAAAACTTCCTGAACAGAACACCAACAACACAGGCTCTAAGAGCAACAATCAATAAATGGGACCTCATGAAATTGAAAAGCTTCTGTAAAGCAAAGGACACAGTCATCAAAACAAAGCAACTGCCTACAGATTGGGAAAGAATCATCACCAACCCTTTATCTGACAGAGGACTCATATCCAATATATATAAAGAACTAAACAAGCTGAAAAGCAACAAACCAAGTAATCCACTTAAAAAATGGGGAACAGAGCTAAAGAGGGAATTCTCCATAGAGGAATATCAAATGGCAGAGAAGCACTTAAAGAAATGCTCAACCTCATTAGCCATTAGGGAAATGCAAATCAAAATGATCCTGAGATTTCACCTTACACCCATCAGAATGTCCAAGATGAAAAACTCAAGGGATAACACATGCTGGAGAGGTTGTGGAGAAAGGGGAACCCTTCTCCACTGCTGGTGGGAATGTAAACTGGTACAACCACTCTGGAAATCAATCTGGCGCTTTCTCAGACAACTAGGAATAGCGCTTCCTCAAGATCCAGCCATACCACTCCTAGGCATATACCCAAAAGAGGCGCAAGTACACAAAAAGGACATTTGCTCAACCATGTTTGTAGCAGCTTTATTTGTAATAGCCAGAAGCTGGAAACAACCCAGATGCCCCTCAACTGAAGAATGGATGCAGAAACTGTGGTACATCTATACAATGGAGTATTACTCAGCAATGAATAATAAGGAAATCATGAAATTTGCAGGTAAATGGTGGGACCTGGAAAGGATCATCCTGAGTGAGTTGTCCCAGAAGCAAAAAGACACGCATGGTATATACTCACTCATATAAACATACAACATAGAATAAACCCACTAAAATCTGTACATCTAAACAAACTAAGCAAAAGAGAGGACCCTAACTAAAATGTTCAATCCCCATCCTGAAAGGCAAAGAGGATGGACATCAGAAGGAAAAGAAAATAGGAAACAAACTCGGAACCTGCTACAGAGGGCCTTTGAAAGCCAGAAGAAAACAGGAAACAACCTTGAAACCTGCCACAGAGGGCCTCTGAAAGCTTCTGCAGTATAGACTGTCAAAGCAGATGCTGAGCCTGATGGCCAACTGATGGGCAGAGTGAATGGAATTCTATGTAAGAAGTGGGAAATAGTAAGAGCTGGAGGGGACAGGAACTCCACAAGGAGAGCAACAGAACAAGATAATTTGAACAAAGGGAACTTCCCAGAAAATCATACTCCAACCAAGGACTATTCGTGGAGATGACCTGGAACCCCTGCACAGGTGTAGCCCATGTCAGTTCAGTGTCCAAGTGGGTTACATAGTAATGGGAAGAGGGACTGCCTCTGACATAATCTGATTGGCCTGCTCGTTGATCACTTCCCCCTGGGGGGGGGGGAGCAGCCTTATCAGGCCACAGTAAAGGACAATGCAGCCACTTTTGATGAGAACTGATAGACTAAGATCAGAAAGAAGAGGAGAACCTCCCCTATCAGTGGACTTGGGGAGTGGTATGCATGCAGAAAGGGGAGGGAGGGTGGGATCGGGAGGGGAGGAGGGAGGGGCTTATGGGGGGATACAAAATGAATAAAGTGTAATTAATTATAAAAAAAAGGAATACAGAGAATGGAAACCTCTTTTTTCATTTCACTCTTAATCATGAAATAAGGACACAGGCAAGATGAATTTATGCAATACACATGTTTACACATATAATTATATATTTTGAAAATGTATACATCAATATCTGTATTAACTCTTTATGGATTTACTTTATGTTAATTAAATGCAAATACTGACACTTAAATAAATACAAGCTCTTTATGACCAGGAAGATTTGACTTAATACTTAGTAAGCTTTTGGCAGCATATAAATGTTTGTGAGTGAGCTTCTTCCCATGAATACATCTGTATTTCATGTTGTTTTCTGTGCAAAATAATCTACCGTTGTTGGTGCGTCAGCACACCAACCCTTGTTCACCTCACTCCCACTTCCAGTGTTCTTCATTCCACAGATGTGCAGTGACTTACAGGGGAGACAGCTTGCTCCAATTGTGTGCAATTGCTCTGTTTAATATTCAATATTTTCTATTAGCACGGTAAAATAAGAAATTCATTAAACACCACATATCTACATCTAATATTTGAAGACATTTGTGTCTCAGAGCAGAAACTTGAATTCCCAGTGCCAGACACACCTGCAATACACATGAGCAACAAGAGCATGCACAAGGGAATAATCAGCCTGCTATGATGAAAAGCAATACACTACAGTAGGAGAAAAAACCCTCCTGCTTTCTAAAGTTTCCATGATGTAGTGCAGTCTAGACACAGCCTCCTGGTATTAAATGTAGAAAGTTGCAATGGTAAGCTAACAGTCCATTTCATTGTAGCTTTTCTTCTGAATACAAAGTAATCCTTGAAATGAAAATATTGTAGAAATTTGGGTGATCTGGAAAGACCTGTTTACCATTGCGAATTATAAAGGCACTGCGTGTCTACCCCTTGCTACCACAAAAAGATCATGATGAATAGCATGGGTTCTCAAAAGAGAATTCTGGTTGCTCACATAGAACAGCAGAATGCAAGAGAATGGCTGTACCTATCAGCCCTTATCCTTGGCAATGGGAAGGCTATATGAGAGGAGGGGTTTTATTTTTTATGTAGTTTCTGGCAAGCTCCAAGGTCAGCCCTGTTTGAAGGATAAATCCTAATTTCAGTGTATGTCGTGCCAATTTTACTGCCTTCCAGTCTCCAGCATGATTGGAGGTGTTCTCAATGCTGACCTGCCCCAATAACTAATGGGCAGTCTATAATTTTGGTGGGAGACCCCATCTGGCCATGTCTTGTGTCTACCTGCTTGAGTGGTCTAGTATGCCAAGGTAATTTATCAGGGCATCTTGTGCATAGGAAGACTGCCTTTAACTGGCAGTACTGGAAATGGAATCCAGATCTTCATTCTAGTAAGAAAATTATACCCAGCAATAACCACCACCCCCTAAAAAAGTAAAAATTCATATGAATAGTAAAATTAGTACCTGAAATTGGGCATATTTGTAATACAAGAATTGGAAAGGCTAAGACAGAAGAACTGTTCTTAGTTTAAGGACAGCCTGAATGACAGCAAGCCCCAATATCAAGACGTTCATATGTGTGTGCCTACAGAAACACATGTACATACACACCATGTATGTTGAAATGTGTGCTTACACAATGGCTGGATAGTGTAGGTTAACAAATAATAACTATCCTGAATGAGTTTATTTAGGGATATAAAGATAAAAAATTCTTCCATTTATTTATATTACTAATACAGTATAAATTATACCTTGCAAAATGTGGAATATATTTGTAAGGAGACAGGAAGAAATGTAATATTTGAATAATTTGTTAGTTGCTGAAAGAAAAGTAGATCTATGTTTTGATTATTTTCAAGTTTATGGGGGGGATGTTAGAAAATGGACAGAATAGATGGAGAGTTGTTTATGAATTTCTATAGAGAAAGTAGCTTATTACACAATTACATAGAAAAGAATTAAAAACATCACAATGTATTCTATTTCTTTTAGAGGATTACATAATTACAAATGTAACAATGTTAACTATTGTTGCTGTTAGGATGTAAAGTATACCCCACAGGTCTACACACTTGGTCTCTAGCTGGTATTGTTGTTATGGGAAATTGAGAAACCTTTGGGGGCATAAGGTGAAACTGGAGGAAACAGGTTAGGCCATGAGGTTTATGGCCTGTCTTTTCTATACTGTATCTACTTCTTCATATGTTCAGAGAGCAAGCAGTTTCCTCTTGCTCTTATCACCATTGGGCCTCCTGTTGCGCTGCCTTATGCACCACAACTGACAGTATCTGTTCAGTAATCCATTCAAAACAAACCTCTCCTTTCTTAAGTTGCTTGTGGGATATTTGGTCAGAGAATCAAAAAGAGTAATAAAACTACTTTATAACTGCTGGAAACAACCCAGATGTTCCTCAACCTAAGAATGGATAAAGAAACTGCCGTACTCTATACAGTGAAATACTACTCAGCTATTAAAAACAAGGACATTACAAAATTTGCAGGTAAATGGATGGATCTGGAAAAGATTTTCCTGAGTGGGGCAACCAGACCCAGAAAGATAAGCAAGGTACATACTCACTTATAAGCTGATATTAGCTATATAATACAAGATAAGCATATTACAATCCACAGACCTGAAAAAGGTAAGTAACAAGGAGCACTCTAGGGAGGTTGCCCAATTCTCATTCAGAAGAGCAAATAGAATAGATACTAAAACCAGTTGAAGAGAGGGAACAGGATGGGAGTCTACCATAGATGTCCCTTGAAAGACTCCACCCAGCAAGGGATCAAAGCAGATGCTGAGACTCGTAGCCAAACTCTGGGCAAAGTACAGGGAGTCTTATGGAAGAGCTGGGGAATAGAAAGACCCGGAGAGGACAGGAGCGCCACAAGAAAACCAACAGAGAAAACAAATCTTGCCCACGGGGCCTGTAGAGACTGACGCACCAAACAAGGAACAGGCATGGAGAGAACCTAGACCCCATAGGCAGTATAGCCTCCATGTGGGCACCATAGTAAGGGGAGTAGGAGCAGTCTCTGACATGAACTCCATTGCTTACTAATAGATCACTTTTTTGTGGTAATGGTGGTGGGGTTCTTGCCGGGCCACAAAGAAAGAGGATATAGGCAGTCCCGATTGTGACTTAGTAGGCTGGGGTCAGATGGTAAAGAAGTAGGGCTCCCCTTTCTGAGGAATAGGAGAGGGGGGTATGAAGAAAAAGGAGGGAGGGTGAGACTGGGAGGAGATGAGGGAAGGGGCTATTATCTGGGTGTAAAGTGAATAAATTTGAAAATTTTAATTTAAATTAAAAAAAGAAAATAACTACTTATGAAATCGTAATTGCTTCAGAAAACTCTTGATGCTTCTACCATATTTAAAAATCAGACTAAATAAATTTAGACGTATATATGTATGTACATAGTTTTGTATCTAAAATTAAATAGATGCTGAGTGGCTATCTCAGTGGCTAAGAATACAACTGTCACAGATATGAGGATCTAAGATCAAATCCCTAAATCCACATAAAAGAGAAAGGCATAGCCATGAATGCTGGTCACTCCAGCACTGTGGTAGAACAGAGACAAGAGGATTGCTATGGACAGCTGCCTGCAAGCCCAGCTCCAAGTTCAGTGAAAGACCCTGTCTTAAGGAAGTAAGGCACACAATGATAGAGGAGGACACCTGATTCCTCCTCTGACCTCCACACCCATATAGAGGAATGAACAGCTGCACACACATGTGGGCATGTACACACACATCACACACACACATTATATACAGAGACACAATTTAAAAAATAAAGTAACTGACGATATAAAATATCAGACTATTAAATGCTATTTAATCATAAAGTATTTAATTTAAATGCTCAAATGCACAGAATAAAATGATCATTTAGATTCTTAATCAAAAAACAATACTAACTATAAATGAAAATAATATGAATATAGTTCAAGAAACAACCTTAAATTATTTAAACCTTAAATGCAACCTTAAAGTTGCATTTTTAATCTCCATATTATTATCAAACATAAAATATCATTGTTGGGATATTTGTTCATTTTGACATAAATACATATAAATTCAGTATCCTATCTATATATGACCTGATCAGATAGGAACTGTTCATTGTCTGTCTGTCTGGTCTGTCTAGAAAGGTCCCTGTCAGGGTCTACTTCTCTTTATTAAGCTTAGGACGGAAAGAGAAATTAAAGAACAGAGTTACAACAACACCATGATGCCTCAAAGCGCAGGTCTTAGTCCTGAGCCATGAATCAGGACACTCAAAGTTCTGACTGGGATGTGCTAGAATGCACTGGAATCCCTAATGCCCCTCCCTTGGTGGGCAGATGATCCCTTAAAGGAGGACAATCAGGCTCTTCTACTTTTTACAGCTTTTTTTTTTTTTTGGTCCTGGTAACACACCATTCCATATTCACTAAGAGTATAAGTCTATACGACACAGATATAAAAAAAATTCAAGCATATCATTTTAAAGGATGTTAATGACCATAAACTTTTATGATGAAAACTGGGTAGCATGTCATCTAACATTAATTCAAAATGCAATGTACATAGTAAGGCATCTTGCAGTGGAGAAGAAGAGCCATGGTACATGCAGACCTGCTACCTGCCTGCCTAGCTGTGGCTGGACCCCTCTCTCTGCCTATTAGGTCCCTCACTTGCTCATCATGACACTGGAGTGGAGACCATTAGGTTTGCAAACACACTGCCTCAAGGTCAATTCTCAGCTTAGTTCATGAGTCCACTCAGCTTGAAAATCTAACAAATTTTGCATGAACTGAGGCAGCTCACCAATGTAGTAAAAATAATATTACTACTTTAAGGGGCTGTCATACAAGAAGATCAAAAATATAATATACATATTGTGAATGTATAGAGTTTTATCTATGCATAATATAGATACATACATATACATATATGTATGATGTGTACCACAGTATATACTATCTTAGTGTATGTCTCAATATATATGTAGTAACTGTCCTATTTTCTAAAGCATACTGCACTGGATTAAGCATATATAGTTACTACTGTCGTAAAAATGAACTCTTTGAACAAATTTTACGGCAGTTACTTTCACAATTCCAGGCATCATACAATAAGGACTGGGTATTTACATACTATTCGATCATGACCTTATCTGTATTCATGAAAAACAGTTCCAAAGTCAGAATGAGGACACAGGGCAGCATTTCAGGCATATCCGAGAGCTCCCTCCATGTATGTCCCCATCATCAACTCCTCTGCCCTTTTATGAGGCTTGGTCCAAGATGATATAATTATTCCTACTAGAGCATATCCTTGACAGAAGTGTGAACTGCCGTGTCTAGAGGATCAGTGTACACATGGGCAGAGAGAAATACCACAGTCACCCAGGAGGGAAAAATGAAGAATTATACAAACTTATTTTGAGCAGCCAACTTTTCTGAACTCCTTACCTTGCTTATCTTGCTGTTCGATGTTTACAGGCTAGTGTCTGAAGCTCTGGGTTAGCATCCTCATCAGAAATGTCCCTCTTAGGACCTTCTTAACTGCCACTGTTTGGTTTCTCATTCTCAGCTTTGCTGGCTTCTATGAAATACCATCTCTCAGTATCTCCTTTATTCATCATAGTCTTTTCTCACTGCCCTCTCTGATTGCTTTCTTCCTCCTTCCTCTCTCTATTCTCCTGCTCCCCATGGTTCAGGTTAGAAGTCTCTTTCCTTCTCTCCATAGTCTTTCTTTGTCTTTACAGTTTTCATGACTTCAGTTCCATTTGCCACAAAATTCTTGATTTCTCCCCTCAGATGCCTGACTCTGGTTCATTTGCCAGTTCTGCACTGGGAGCCACTAAGAGCCAAAACAGGCCTCCCTGCTACTGAGATCACCCAAACCCTCTTTCCTCTTGTTTCTTATTTCCAGGAAGCCCACTCTATCTCCTCAGGTGTTGACTTTTCTTCTTCCTATTTCTAAAACTTCTCTTACATCCCTCCCATACAGCCTGGGTCCTAGTGCTTATGGTGTAGGCTTCCAGTTTTCTGATCTAGATGCTGTTTTATTGTCCCTTCCAATCTTTCCCTTATCTAACTTTCTTACCTATTATTATGTGTGCCTCCTATGGGATTAGAGGCAGGCTGCCAAGCCTCCTGGGAATCTGAACTCTAGCTGCAACATTTATAGATTAAGTACTTTATTCACAAAGTTGTGGCCTCAGCCTCTTGGTGTTATTTATTCATGCCTTTTCTTTTTTTTTTATTTTTTTTTTATTTTTTTGAGACAGGGTTTCTCTGTGTAACAGAGCCCTGGCTGTCCTGGACTTGCTTTGTAGACTAGGCTGGCCTTGAGCACAGAGATCTGCCTGCCTCTGTCTCCTGAGTGCCAGGATTAAACACATGTGCCACCATGCCCAGTTACTTTTTGTTTTCTTACTACTGCATTCTGTAAAAATGGTTTCACCTGCTAGGATCACAGCAGATAGATTCTAACATGTGTCTGTGTCCACCGCCAAGTTTTTATTGATTCTTCTGAGATTTACGATTCCGGCGGCTTTATAAAATGGCACTTTCAGGAGAATCTCATGCTTCATTTTTCTCTCCAAAGTAGATTAGTTTGAATTTTATCTCATTACTTTTACAAAAGCTTGTCATTCTGTAAGCACAAGTCCTCCCCTGTGTGTATTGAGGGATATTTGTGAAAATCAATAGGAGATTGAATATGAAAGAGAAATAAGGTGTAACCAAAACAATAACAGAATCATGACTCTTGGCAAGGAACATTTAGATTCTTCTGGTTCACACTGTGACTTCATGCTGGAGCCCCTCAGTGGCAGCCACATGATTTTCTAGCTACTACCTGATGCTGCAGCTGAGGAGGGACAGTTGGGGAGAACAAGACACTCCAGTGCTCGCAGCTTTGCATTACTCCAGTTTACTCCAGGCCAAGACATACTTCCCGGTAACTTTGCCTTGCTACTCCCAGCTACTCCCAAGTCAGGCTTCTCCTACTGGTCAAGCTTCAGGCCCATGTTACTGCTCCACACACAGAATGCTATAGACTAGGTCTTGGTGACCGAGCTACTGTACCTGGTGATGCTAAACAATAGTTTTGCATTCTATTCTGTTTTCTTTTTCAATAACTTTGTCCCCATAACTAAAGACTATTCTTTGATTCTCTGCTTTTTACATAAAATATTCTTACTCTAACACTTCCCCTAAAATTATTTTTTACTAAGGATGAAACATTTTTCTTTTAGTGACCATGCTACTTTTAGAAGTTTGTGTTTAACTGTTATATCTTATTGTTCCCCTGGAAACAATCTGTAACTACTACAGAATAGTTGGACAAACTCATTGAAAGCAGTTATTAAAAGCATTTATTCCCCATCAGCAGTGATATATTACTTATACCTGTTCACCTTCAATATACACAATTGTTTGTCCATGTACAAATCACCAGGTACATTTGAACAACATTTAGATAACAAAGTGGAAAGATTGTTGCAGATTCAGAAAAGGCAGCTTCAGCTGAAGCTGACACATAGGCCTAACAGGATAATGGGTAAACCAGTGAACTTCTCAATTTCTTCAACTCAAAGAGCTGTTCAACTTTCCCCATCCTAGGCAAGCTGGCATTTCCTCATTTCTCAACAATAACAAACTGTAACATCCCTGAACATCCAGTGTATTGTTTCATACTTTCTACACTCTAACAGATTGGCTCCATTCTCAACAATGAGACCTTTCACTAATATTTCTCAAGGCCCGGTGGTTGTAGCAGAGAGGTGGGAGAGGGAAGCTGTCAGCTGCAGTCTGATGACAGCACCTCTTCAGTTCAAGGCATGCTAGGATGAGAAGACAAAGTAGCTGAGTGTCAGGGTCAGCCAGAACTCATCATGCTAAGGACAAATGCAAACAATTAGGGGATAGTAAACTTCTTTGGGGAGGGGGGGATGGAGCTCTGACAAGGCATACACAGGCTTGACGAGGAACTGAAACAACCGTGTCAGCACATTGTTCTTCCTATATTTGTCTGCGTCTTTCATTCTACCCAAATTTGTTGTCTGGATGAGGAGCCTGCTCAATAAAACAGTGATGAATTAGCGTGTTCAAGAGTGGAAATTGTTTACCACGATCTCTGTCAAGTCTTGTGCCATGTAGTTTCTTTACTCTGAAATTTGGCAGTACTTGACAGGCTCATATTTTTCTACTATACAGTAGATAATGGTAACAATCTGCCCAGTCCAGCTTCTGAAACAGAAATGCTGTCAGTCAATGACTAAATGCCAGGCTACATTTACACTAAATTTCCTAGTGTGGCAAGGCTTCAAAAATACCTCCACAGCACTCTGACACTGCTGGATGCTTACTTCTCCATGCCCCAGGACCGAAATCCTCCTCCTCTGTAGGTTCATAGGCTCCTCTGGGCCATGATGGCTTCTCCTTCCTGCCAAGGTGCTCCAGCCTTTTCCTTGCTTCTCTCGGGGAATGGAGGCTCAAGAATATTCTAACTCATTTAGAATCCAAAGATGGATTCTTTTGCAAAAGCAAGCAATCATTCTTGACTTTCAGTAAACAATAATGTTCTGTGTCTGCACAACATCCCAGGACCACAACAAGATTTATAAGGAAAGAAAATTATTTCCTAGAGAAAATACCTTAAAATGAGGTGGTTCACTATATGAGCCAGAAGAATATCAACTCTGCTTAATCCAAGCTTCCTTCACAAAAGACACACATGTGTGCATGCAAACACACACACACACACAAACTATCATGGTCAAAAAAAGTTCTAGGTTAGCAGAGAAAAGAAAGCCAATTAAGGTCATCAAGTCAACAGTTTATAAATTTTCCTTTTATTAAAAATGAAAGCATTCCAGTGCCCATGTAATGGCATTTAATAGTTATATATAATTAAATATCTGTAAATTGAATTAGAAGAACTACCTTTAATAATTTGGAACATTCTATGTACGCACTACTATGCTGGCAAGACCAGCTTCTGCTAAAAAAGTTTAATGTTTAGACCTTTTACAATATTCTAAATATTCTACAGATTCCTTTCACAATCAATAATGGACAACCATTCATGTTGTGATGCCTAATTCTGGTCCTTTTGCTTTCAGAAGAATTGTATTCTGCCACCCATATTTATTTATGCCTTTAAAAAAAATCAATGACTTACACTTTAGATTTGATATGCTATTCTAGGGATTTATATTTAATTATCTCTTCATGGGGTTCCTATCACTACAAAAGCCACAGTCCTCCTGGTTTATAAAAATACAGTTTGTTATTTGGAGAAACTTATTTTTTCACATCTCATTAAAAATATGATGCAACAATTAGAAAAAAGTTAACCAGAAAACATGCCAAATTCCACAAACTGTGAATAAAAATGATTATTTAATAGGGGGAGGAATAGAGGTGGTAATACATATTTTTCTACTTAGTCACAAATATACCAAAAATTAAAAAAAGCAGTTTACCCATTTGGGGGAGGGGCACAACTGCTTTCATCTATTATTCTGCTCCATTAACTCTGCCAGTAATGAGCAGTTAATATTTTAACTTTCATTTAAAAAAGAAAATGAAAAAATAACAATCTACAACCATATTCAGTAAGTAAGATTGCATTTCAGTTCTATTTTCCTCAAAGGATGTAACATGAGGACAAGTTGACAACATTTCTTGAAAGACGTTTTGCATCTTTTCAGAGGACCATGTCATTGCTGGATCCCTACAGAGTGCTGACTGCACAACTCTGGCAAACACAGAACAGAAGGGTCTCTTTTCATTTCTGACTCTGCAAGATGAGGTCACAGAAGGCCTCACACAATGCCCATGGGCTTCAGGACATGTTTCACTGGGCCTAAAAAGACACAGTGCTTTTCACTGGGGCTGGTCTTTGAACTGCTTTAAAGGAGTCCTAAGATTCAGCAGGAAGGAAAGCAGTAGAAGGGAAGAAAGAGCAGAACTAGGATATCTCTCCTTCGGACCTAGAAGCAGAGGAATGGCAAAGGTTAGACTTTAGTTGAGAGGCCAAGACAAGTGAAAACACTAGTTTGATAGTTTCATTTTTATTACACTTTTCCATTAAACATCCTGCTATGTTCAGTAGAATATGTTACTCCCGGCCATGTCTGCCCTAACTCCAAATTCCAGGCAAAGAGAAGTTCTACTTTTGAGCTCACACAGCAAAACCATTGAGCAAGCCTATGTATGTAAATATAACTTTAAGAGACATTTTTTTTAAAAAACATCTTTTACATGGGTAAGGATTTTATACGACAATAAAATTATTGGACTATAGTTGAGATCCTCCGATGAGTAATAAGATGAAAATGACTTTTCAAGCAAGAAATATACTTTATAGTTGCAGATTGAAAAAAAAAAGAGTATATTGGAAATTCCTTTTTCTTAATATACCAAATTTCTAATCAAAGGCATATAAAATTGTCAATGTGCAAGCCCATAAATGAATTGACTGCTATGAATTTTTGATGAATTGAAACTAACTTCTTCATATCCATATTTTCTTTCTTTGTTTTCTTGGAAAGAAATGCCAGGCACCAACACTTGAACACACCATCTGTTTCATTATTGTGAACAGTTAATAGAAATGTCCAAGATCAAGAAAGAATCCAGTGACCTGGTGTATTACATGGAAGGCTAAGGAAAGCCCTTTTCTCAATATGGTTTTCATGAGGGAGGGACGACATTGCCATATTTACTCCCACCCTGTTCTGGCTTGCATAAACCCCCTTTAGCTAAGAATGCTGTCCTGGCTGAGGAAAGAAATATTTTCATAGCTTAATTTGTAACTTCCTCCCTACCTTGTTGTTCTGCTTTTAAAATTCTTGCAGTGGCAAGTGGAAAGGTTCTCCGAGAAGGACACTCATCCCTAGCCTGGGAGAAAGTAAAAGGAGCATGCTTCAGGCTCTGGAATATAAAGAAAAGCAAAGCGCCTACACAGGTGGCACCCATGCTTTCTGCACTGCACTGCATTCAGGCCAACTTATGAGCAGCCGGCGATCTTAAGGAGCAGCTGGGAATGCCTGATGTTAGTACCGGAATACTTGTGTTAAACAAGAAAAGAACTCCTGGTGCAAAAAGCCTTGGGCTGCTAAAAGGCAAACAATGCAGGCTTTTTTACAAGGATAGAACGCAATGTTAGATGATGTACAGTAAATTCATTTGTTGAATTTAGTTTTTCCTCTTTTTTAGGAACGATAGTGATATGGCAGTACATTGACAAGAGAAGATAAGAAAAACCATGAAGATGACCAGATATTTAAGTAATTTATTTTCTTCAGTTTTAAATATGAAAGTTTCAGAGAAAAAGTGAATATCACTGTCAAATAAGTTATCTAGAACAACTTTCACTTTATGTCGGCCCTTAGTTATTAAAAAAATAATTTTATTAAGACAAAATAGGCATTTAGAAGGAAAGGTGCCAGCGAATGGGCCATGGACCTTACATACTGCAACTGGAAAGTCTTCAAACTGTTGTTCCTCTAAAAGATTATTGTCAAAGTCGTTGATTAAAACTTATAAAATTTTCTTTTTTATTAAATTTTTATTTTTTATATTAATTACAGTTTATTCACTTTGTGTCCCAGCTGTAGCCCCCTCCCTCATTCCCTGCCAATCCCACCCTCCCTCCCTCATCTCCTCCCATTCCTCTCCCCAAGTCCACTGATAGGGGAGGTCTTCCTCCCCTTCCCTCTGACCCTAGCCTATCAGGTGTCATCAGGACTGGCTGCATTGTTACAACATTTTTTAAAACAGTGTTTGCTTATTCACTATGCTAATCATTGTGCTGGCAGATGATAAGATTCATACTTCACACATCGTAAGTGCTTCCTATTGAGCCAGTCTCCACCAAAAACATTAAGTGGGTTCACTCATTTCTCACAGTGATCCAAATAGTTTGCAGCTCTCATAGGCTCATTTCAGAGCAGTAACTTTCCTAAGCGCATGTAACATACAAGTAAGAAAACCAGTGTTCCAACTCACAGGTGGTCTACAGAGCCTAACATCCTGAGGATTGTACCATACTATCTCAGGTAGCCCTGGTGGGGGTGCAGATATAAATAAGTATCAAAAATGTTAGATTAGCTCCAAACATACTCTAGGGAGGAAGGGGAGGAATTAAGCCATAGTCAGCTTAAATTCTAATTGCAGTAACTAAGATTTGAAAACAGTGGTCCTCCCTCCATTTTTTAACTTATGTGGGAATTACATAATGGGATGGTAAAACAGATTGATGTCAACTCCTAAATTTCTGATTTAGGATGAAGTTCCAAATTTTGCATTTTCACAAAGTTCACCCATGTTATTGTCCCACTAGTCTCTGTTATATGGGCTTGGGAGATGGCTCAGTGGGTAAAAAGAACGAACCACTGGTACAGAACTTCTTTAGCAATGCTTATAAGTGAAGCATGATGGAAGAAATTGTGTTAAGGACAACTACTAGGTTAAAATTATGTTAAAAACCACAGCCCTCATCTTGGCAATCCAGGTGAAATAAAACATAACCATGTAAGCTTGGGTGTATTTCACAGCCTTGACTTGATATTGGCAGGTTCTTTGGGAATTTGTGTCTAAAATGAAGAAATGATGACAGAGGCCTGGAAGCCAGAAGATATGAATTCTGGTCTACTCCATATGCTGCCCCTCAATGGTTCCTAAATTCAGTATCTCCTTACTTATTAAAAAAAAAGAAAGAAAGAAAAAGTTAGTTCACTTTTCATGGCGATAAGGTGTTTGTAATCATCTTCAGTTGGTGAAATAAAAACCACTTTTGCACACTGAAAAATCATATTCAAAACAAATTGATCAAGTTTTAGTCAGCATTAAAACACAAGACCCTTTCCTTTGAAGAAAATTAAGTTCTCTATTAACAATGAGATATTCAAACTTAAACATTCCCTTAAAAGTCAAAGGAAAAACAGAAGGGATAGTGAGAAACTAGTTTTTGAAACTTGCTTTATACAGAAATAACCGATTTTTGCATTCATGTTTAATTAATCTTCTTCAGAGAAAAATGCAAGGGTAATATAAAGAAGACTGTATTTATCAGCAAACAAAGTTTTGGGAGACACAGTAACAGAGAACTTAATATAATCCCCTTTAAGTACCTAGTATTTTATGTTTAAGCCAAACCTAGTAAGAGAATTCAGCTGCAGAAGTTTAACACAGCTCAATAATAAGTGAGATCTGTTTTCTTTGCTTGTTTTTTGTTTTTGTTTTTTGCTGACTCCCATACTGGGCTGAGAAACAACAACACTTCCTACCAGAAAAAAATGGCCCCTTTTTGCTAAATTTGAATCTGGGGATTTTTTTTTTTCAGTTTACATAAAGAGTTTTGCTGTCATATTTCTAGTTCTGTCTACAGCTCAAAACATTATTTTAAAAGAATTCCTCTTTCTCATTTTTTTGTCGTGAAATTATGCTCCATTTGTTTTGTCTTTTATTTTTATGAGGCTTTAAACAATAAAACATTTTGAGAAAAGTCATAATGTCCCACTGACGAAGGGATTACAACTGCAAACATCAAAGGGTAAATACCCCAAAAAGTACTAAAGATAGGATTTTTGCCTTTCATAATCAGATGAAGCTGAGAAATAATACTTTCACAACACCCAGGATTTGGTACGGAATCATTAAATGATGGACTAGGATTTTTCTGGATGCTATCAGTTTGTCAATTTATTCTCAGAAGATTCTTGAGGTGAAAAACATATATTAAAAGTGGTGCATACAAATGCAAACCCAAAAGCCCCCAAAGGTCTGCAGCCAGTGAAGCCTTCCTTCCTTTCATCTGTGCGCACACACTGAGCCCTCACTTCCTTGTGTCTGTGCGCACACACTGAGCCTTCCCTTCTACTCCACTGTATGGCCCCTCTGCAGATGTGCTCAGTTCAGCCATGCGCTCTCTGTCTCCACCTAATAACAGTTCTGATAACAGATGACCTCAGTCTCATAGAATGAGTTTGTTCTTGCACCATTAATTTAAAAGCTCAGTGAACAGTCAGGGGGCACATAAGAACAAAACAACTTTGTTCTGTGTACAGAGGGAGCAGGCACTTTCAGTGTGACACCCATCTTGAACCACATTCAAAGGCAAAATACAGTCCAAAGTCTGAGAAATTATGCTATTGTAAATAATTAGACACAGCAAGATATATTTATTGTCTTTCTAAAATTCTAACAGTTTTAATGCCCATCTGTTTTTGTATGGGGCTTTGAAAATTTACAGTTTGCAATGAAGATGAGGAAGGAAAATATAACAATTAGGAGCCACTCGGCATGGATAACATTTTTACTACCAAGATGCAGAGGAAAAGAACTGTGCTTTTAGTTTCTCTTTGTTGCCAGGTATTGTTTTTATTATTGCTAATAACAAAATTTGAAAATGGTTCAGAAAGAAGCAAGATGGCTATTTTATTAGTATTTGAGAGACAACAGGGCAGGGAGGGCTGAAAATCTTGGCAGCTACTGGGAGGAAGACAGAGAAGATGAAAATTCATGCCTTTTTGTTGGAGTCAAAACAATGTCTGGTTCACCTTTGGAGTTAAAGGTAGGATGTGTGAGGACAAGGCATGGGGGTCATGGAAATAGACAATTAAGGAAGCATTCCCAAGGGCTAGAGGGGAAAGCCCAGGAGGCAGTTGAGCCTTCCAAGACTAGTTCCACAGCTTCCTCTTCTACATGTTTGCAGAGCCTGGGTTTTTCTCTCTCATGCTCTGTTCCTTACGTGAAGCTCAGGTGGGGATGGGCTTCCTGCCTTTCTCTGCCAACTGCCTTCTTTCATGCTGTTAATGATGATGCATATTTTTTACTTTTAGTCTCTCCTCTCCTGCCACATCCTGACGCACTGTCTGCAGGTCATCCTATATTGTTGTTCCAAAAGAAACTTGTTGAAAAATCAAGTAGAATTATTTAAGATACATTTAGAAAAATTTATAGAGACAATATTGTTAATTCCCTTGCCTCTATTTTAAGGTCTGCATGCCACATTCCCTTCATCCACATACATGTATATTTAGCATACATGGCACACCTAATATTTAATATTAGTATCTTCTTGCAAACCTGTGTGTTTTTACCTTATAATCATGTTTATTTTGCCATTGTTCATTAAACTATTCTGTATTAAAGAAATTTATCTGTTACTTTGTCTTTCTGTTGTTCACAGTATTAAAACATTGTGAACAACTTAGTATATAAAGTCTTGGCTTTTAATATGTAAAGTCTTGGGTTTTACTATTTTTTATGTATACCTACCAGTAACTCCTCAAAGGAATAACACCTTCCTATATGAATACCCCACAAGGTTCTATTTATAAAAACTAAAAGCCTCATCAATTATAAGATAGATAAGTTATATTTTAAATTTAAAAGTACTTAAGTGTGAAGAGATTTAATAAATAACAAAAATGAAACATTAGCATACTATATATTTAAATAATGACATAAAAAATGGATATTCAATCTTAAAGAAATATCAAAGAGCCAGAGGTGGTGGCACATGTCTGCAATCCCACCACTCAAGGCGGATCTCTGTGAGTTTAAGGCCAGCCTGGTCTACAAAATGAGTCCAGGACAGCCAAGGCTACACAGAGAAACTCTGCCTCAAAAAACAAAAACAAACAAACAAAGAAATATATAGTTTTCATATATCTGGTCTTTGATAAGTTTAAAAATCAGCTAAAATATACTAATTTATCATGTTGAAAAACAAACAAACAAACAAACAAAAAGACATGGTTCAAGCTGACTATTTGTATTTTAAAATTATTTTCCCCATGGAGAAAATATAAAATTTAGTTAAAACCTCAGGCCAACTCATAACATAGCTAAAAAATTAATAACAGCTCTAAGTTCCAACTCCACACACTCCCATGGAGCTTCAACGCAACATTCTGCTGGACAAAAGCCCCAGGACATCTAACCCAGCAGAAGAGGGAGAAAGGTGGCTGAGAGCGGGAGCAAGTAACATAGTGCCTCAGGGATGGCTCAGCCAGGAACATACAGGAAGGCAACTTCATGACCATATTTAGACATGTTGTCTCCAAGTCCAGGGTTCTGATATGATCAACTGTTTCAGAAATTTTCCTTAAGGTTAGTATAATTTTAGGTGTAGTTGTTCCCTAATGATCACACAGCAAAGCTATTCAAGAAACAAAATTGTTCTGTACTTATGCATACATTTTTTTTCCTGACCATTACACACTAAACAACATAACAGCTTACAGACTATTACCATCACATGAAGTATCGTTAGTAACCCAGAGACAGTCTACAGAATATGAGGAGGTTTAGAGTTATGAAAATACTGTATCATCTTATATAACAGAGTTGAACACCTACAGATTGACACTCACTGGGGCCCTAAAACCACTCCTATCAGGATATTAAATGGCAACTTCATATATAAGTAGAGAGACAAAAATAGCAAAGCATACAACGAGGCAACAAATTAACACCCCTCTGAATACGCCTGGCAAATCTGCTCCCAGTATAACCAAAATGAAGGTTATATTTTGCTGTGTTTGCTCATGCCAGTCTGTGGACAGAAGAGCTAGCTCTACATGCAAATAAATACCTCCCTCAGTTTCCACCCTCTGCTTTCATTCATTCTTAGCACGGAAGATGAACTCTCTTTGTTTTATGCAAAACATAAAAATGAAGATGCACCGTTTACCTTTAGGCCTAGTAACAAATTTGAAAATACAAATGTATTAATAAAGGATAATATGTCAACAAATATCCAGCAAATGCAAATTGCTGTGGAATTCCAAAGGAGATATGGGGGGGGGGCATCTGCTGGGCTTCTATTTTAAAATGCTGTATCATGGGTAGCTATATAGAAATGAAGAAGAAAATGCATACTTACTGGCCTAGCTCTGTTTTACATCCTCCCTGAATAAGGAAGTATTTGAGAAAAGTCTTAAATAAGGAAGCATTTTATTAGGTTACAAAGAAGCAAAAAAGAGTGAAAAACATGATATGGAAACAGAATGTCTATGGAATGCCAGGGGCAGGTATGTTTCCCAATGTGTTCATGACCTAGATTATATACAAGTAATGAAAATGCTTTTGAAAATATTAGTTGATAAACCATGACAGAGAATAACCTCAAATTCTAGTCAGTAAGAGCCCTACTTAATTCAGAAATTAAAAATGTCAAGGCTCCCAGATAAAATGTACCGTAAAAAAAAAAAAGAAAATGATTGTATAAGCTGGGCACAGTGGTTCATGCCTGTCCCACCACTCGGGAAGGCAGAGGTAGATGGATCTCTATGAATCTGAGGCAAGCCTTGTCTATGAAGCGAGTGAAGGAGAGCTAAGGCAACACAGAAAAACACTGTTCCTAAAAAAACAAATGAAAACAAAAACAAAAAAGAAAGAAATGATTGTATATGATTGTATGAAGGTGTTTTACTGATAGATCTCCCGTGCTGTCAGTCTTCCCCTTCATGGAAGGCAAGACAAGAAGCGCCAAGGGTCTGCACTACAAAGACGTTTATCTGAAAAAAAATGAAGGTAAACAAAATGGGTTAGCCACCTCCTCAACAGCAGGCTAGCTTTCACACGTTGCTGCCAAAGAGGTGTCAGAGATAATCTTTGAAATGTTGATTCTGTATGAAAGGAAAATGACTATGCTATGAATAACACAAGAGGTCAGGAGGAAGTTTTAACTTGAAAAGCCTAGAGAGGTCTTCCAGTAATTAGCTCCTGACCATCTTCAGCTGGTTGATTGAAAAGCTCTCACTACTTTCCCTGCAAAATGTACTGACTATGCGCTGTATGATTGTTAGATTTTCTTTTTCAAACTTAATTTTGCTAGTTGTACTTCATATCATAGCAATAAAACTTATCATCTATATATTTGAGCCAAGAAATATTACAGTAAAGAAATATATAATTCTGTGAACGCTTACTTTAGTGGCAAAGAAAACTATAAAGATAAAATGTATTGATAAAGATTTGACTTAAATGCTGGTAGCATGACCTTTAAAAACTGCTGGTAAATCTCATGAAATAATGATTTTTACAGTCTCTCTCTTAAATAGAGTTGAAATAAAAAAAATCCCCAACAATGAGTCAGGGATATGATTTAGATACAACAGAAATCCCTGAGGTCTAGTGAATACATCTATCCACAACAAAACAATGGCCTGGCTCTACAAATAGATGGAAAATAAATGCAAGTTTGCGTTTTGGGTTTAGATGAAATGGCAAGGACTCCTAGGTTCAGCCATGGTTAAGTGACAAGTGTTATCTTTTTCCTTGTATCATAATTAACAATAAAAGTGAATAAAACATTCTTAATGGTTTTCAGTTGCGGGAAAACCAAATTAAACTGTTTCTTTTTTTTATTTTTACATTTTTTTTTCATTATTAACTACACTTTATTTCCTTTGTATCCCCCCTGTGGTTCCCTCCCTCCTCCCATCCCAATCCTTCCCTTCCTCCACCCTCTGCATGCATGCCCCTCCCCAAGTCCACTGATAGGGAAGGACTTCTTTTCCTTCCTTCTGATCCTAGTCAATTGGGTCTCATCAGGAGTGGCTGCATTGTCTTCTTCTGTGGCCTGGTAATGCTGCTTCCCTCTCAGGGGGAGGTAATTAAAGAGCAGGCCAATTAGTTCATGTCAGAGACAGTCCCTGTTCCTATTACAATGGAACCCACTTGGATACTGAACTGCTATGGGCTACATCTGTGCAGGGGTCTTAGGTTATCTCCATGCATAGTCCTTGGTTGGAGTATCAGTCTCAGGAAAGACCCCTGTGCTCAGATTTTTTGGTTCTGTTGCTCTCCTTGTGGAGTTCCTATCCTCTCCAGATCTTACTGTTTCCCACTTCTTTCATAAGATTCCCTGCACTCTGCCCAAAGGTTGGCCATAAGTCTTATCATCTGCATTGATAGTCTGCAGGGCGTAGCCTTTCAGAGGTCCTCTGTGTCAGGCTCCTGACTTTAAACTGATTCTTGAGGTAAAATAAGACCATGAGCTTATCTCCTCTTATCTTCTGTCAAGATACTGCTAAGGTACAAATAAAGAGCAGTTTCAAAGGATGAAAGACACATCAATGCCCCTGTTCTCCCATCACATATACTAGGTTCTACGGTACCACTGTACCTTGCATACCATATTAACATGCATATAGTTCTATAAGAATAAATTATTTTCCTGCTCAGTAGCTATAGTCAATGACACTAAGGCATAATCACAGGTCTTAATACCAATATATCTGATGCAAAACCTTAATTGTAAGCATTAGGAAGCTCATAAATATGATCAGGCTATAAGATATCAAAGCTGAGTGCCATCATTTTGTAGTACTGATCAAAGTTCAAAATTATGCTATTCTCACTTGCATTAGTCACAGTACATTCTTACAGCATTTACACAATGCCTTTCAAGTTCAGTTTCTTTTTTTTAATCTGGAACATGGATATTAAGAGCTGATGATTATGTCTTATTGTTTGGATTCCATCAATAGTGCTATTTTCATTATACTCCTCATAGTGAAAATAATGACCTTTAGCAATGAGATACTCATAGCAGGTGTGTGTTAAAAATTAGACCATCTTGATTGATCCTTTCAATTCACTACTTAGCATGTAATGGTTCCAGCCAGTATCCACGGAAGAACAAACAACCTCTCAGAAGGTGCCAAGTCTAATCTCAAGTGTTTAACTGGAATTTACATTCTGGTTCATGCCTTATATTTGTTGAGCAATCAATCTACTTTATAATGAGACTGTAGCACTTTCACAAAGATCATCAGTTTTTTTAAAAATATAAAGATTAATGACTCTATAGCAATGTGATGAACTATTCTTCTTCAGAAAAAAAAAAGGTGAGCAGACAGACAAACAGATATATAGAACAACAATAAGCAGAAGGAGAATTACTGGGATGCCCCCCTTTTAATCTTTGGTTTTGATTAAACTTCACAAACTAAAAATGCCTGTCAACCCCACAAAAGGTCACCTAAAAGGCAAAAATCTATTATATAAATACGAAAATATAACCAATAAAATATATGCTGATTATTAAATTAATGTTGCTAAATAAAAGAAAGAAGTCTGAAGGAATGGGACCGCAAACAGAGCAGTGTGGACACTTGGACTTGTGCTGTTAGTCCCTAGTCTCTGCAGACACTGTTGGTCCCTATCCCCACAACTGCGAACAACTACTGAACATGTCTGAACGAGCCACACCCACACACATACAAGTAAAGCTGCGTCTCCCTTTCCTGCTGGCCAAAAGAAAATGCTCCAGCAAACAGCAAAGAAGCTGTACTTTAGAAAGCCATTAAAACTTACCTCCTGGTTGAGCCAGTAAAATACAAACAATTCTGAGGACAGTGGAATGCCTGTATATTAAACCAATTCCAAATACATTTTCCTAATCTAATTAATGATATTTCTTCAATTGAGGTAATATGTGTGTGTACATGTATGTGTAGTACCTCAATCTGTATATATGTATATATGATGAAACTAAAAAATTTAAGTATACTGTTTGGTAATTAAATGTGTTTTCCTGTATCATTAGATGGTAAACACCATTAAGAACTCCCATCCTCCCAGCCTATCTTACTAAGTCCTCTTGCAGACAATTGCTCTATCTAGGCAGCAATGTACTGATTTTATCATTGCCCTCCATGAAGCAAAAGGACACAGAGTTTTTGCTCTCTGTCCTTTCCTCATTCAACATGTCTGAAAGATTCACAGCTCATATACCCGCAGGTCTCCATAAGTCACTCCAATTGTGCTGAGTAACATTGTATTTTATGAGAATAATAAAATCTGTTTATCCATTTAAAAGTGGATGGGAATTTGAACAGTTTTCAGCTTGGGACTATAATATAAAACATGGTGTTATGTAAGTCTCATAAAGTTGTATTTGTGTGTGCGTGTGTGTGAACTTACGAGAAACCATTACACTCTTTTCCACTGATTATACTATTTGACATTTGCACATGCAGTGCATCAAAATTACAGCCATCCCTATCTTCACGAACACCAGTAATTCTTAGGATTTTTAATATTAGATAAGATTGTAAAAATAAATTAGTACTTCTAACTCTTAGGCAAGATTATCACTATTTAAACAATTTTTAGTTTACAAAACTATTAATCACCAGAATTGTACTGGATAGGCAATATAAATATATATTGTGTACATATTCAATAAAAAACCATCATTATACTTATATATGTCAAATTATAAGAACAGGAAATATGTACTGATTTTATATTTTATGAAATTAATATCTATATATTGAAAACATAGTCTGTAAAAAAGAAGGTGCTAGATCATAAAAATATGGGTTTTTATTTTACTTCATTTTTTATTTATTCAATTACTTATAACTCAGACTATTTTAAAAACAGCACAATTCATAGTTTTATCTCACCTTTTTTTCTCATTATACTTTAAGGTTAGGAAATTTGTTTTTTTGAAAACGTAAATGAATTGTGATTATTAAAACCTTTCTTGTTAGATACTTAAATTCTCTTAATGGGTAGCTTTTACAACCAGTTTTATGGTGACAATCCATATGTGATGTCACCCTTTGCCACTTGCTGCCAAGTTCTTTCCAATAGCTTTAAAAATATGACATTTACTGGTGTATGAAAATGTGATGCAACACTAATATATATTTATAGAAAGATGTGAATATCCAGCTGGGGGCCTCTGGGCCCTGTGTCCAAAGTGCATGGGGTTTTCAGCAACAGGGATTTATCTTCCGCCTCTGGAGGGCAACCAAGGGCAGCAACAATAACCTATAACCTGCTGGTAGTCTCTTAGACAAGTCTGACCAACAACTTAAATGAAGAATTCTCTGCCTGGTGTTGAGTTTTTGTTAGACAGTCTATGGTTCATGGGAATTTTCATTTTAAGCATAAATATATACTTATTTACCAACTTTCATGTGTTATATGTATTTTTACATATAATAAAACTGTAGACATACATATATACATACATATAACTGAAGACAGTTAACAGTATGATTCCTTATAAATTTTTCAGACATCCTTACCGTTATTTTATTGTGATTGCAAAAGGACATTGTTACATATTTTCATCCCAAAGTCTGCCTTTTATTCTATGCCAGTGATTGCTCTAGTTAGCTTGAACTGATGTGGGAAATAACTATTCTTCCTCATCAGCCTGGATACATCCACAAATTTCTTGATATTTGTTCATGTAGTTCACACTGACATAAAATCCAGCAGTTTTACATTTTTAAAAAAAAAATCATTCCTTTAAGACATATTTTCTCTCCAACACCAAAATTATACTTGCCTATGAAACCTAATTTTTAGGCTCTTCCTCCCATTTCTAGAATACATTTGCCTGGCCCCACCCTTCTCCAGTGCCACACCCCTTCCTGTGCCCTCTCACTCTATATTATCAGTAAAGGTCAAGGTGACACTTGGTAGACATAATCAACTCCCATAGCAGCAACTTTACAACCAGTCAGATAATTCAATTGGGAAAAGAAAATCTGTTAGAATGCCCAATGATGAGGAATACCAACTTTTAAATATTTCATTCATAGGCCTTACTGAAAGACTATTTTATATTGTTCCTTCTGTGAAAACTTTTCTGAGACTTTTTTTTTCATCAATTGATATCATGTTTGTAATGCTAGTAAATCACATGTCAGCTTGTATCCTACAATTATGTCCTTTGTCAGTCTCCATACAAGGTAATGGTTTAGCTTTGTATAGCTAGAAGACTAGTCATTGAGGGAAGGAAAGAAGGGAGGGAGAGATTGGAGAAGATAAGAAGGAAGGGAAGGAAGAAAAAGGAAGGTAGATCTCAAATATGATATTATGACACTGCCCCTCGTTTTTAACGTATATGATTATCAGTGTTTGCTCTGAAACTTTAACAAGTGTGGGGGGAGGAGGAGTTTCTGATTAAAGACAGTGAACTTTTAGATAGACTAAACTTATCTTGCCAAGAAAAATCCACAATCTCAGTACAGCAGCTTAGAAAGCAACTCAGGTCCTTTGGAGCAGGTTTACTTACTGGACACATTCCCCAGTGTGGAACCAGCTGCATAGTGTTATGTTTGTAAATGGACACCTCCTTCAAAGAGAAGAAATGTCTTAAAATTCTTAGAACAGTTTCTTCTGACCTGGCTCCAGAAGACCTAAGACTCTCTACCATGTAAGTATAGACATGTGAACACAAGTCATGAAATGAAAAGCAATGAGCATCTAACCACACACCAGCTATGACATCAGCTCTATAAAAGTGAAAATCAAAGATGCTACATCACCTTAAAAAAGGAGGCTAGAGGAAAATCCCACAACTTAGTTTTTGTTGAAATGTTAAGGCTTCACTGATATTGAAACAGAAATTTTGTAGTCATGACCTTCTTCTCCCAAACAATGGAATTTGGAATTCACCATCCTCGAGAGAAGAAATTAGGAGTCTAAATAGGAAAGTCATGCTTCTGTAGAGGCAGCTGGAAAGCAACTGCCATACACAGTCTGACTAGTGTAGTTCCAGAGGGTGGAGGTATAACATTGGGGTAAACGCTCTCTAAAAGTCTAGCTTTCTTCTTCCAGCACCATTAGTTCAGCCGTGGTACCCCTGTGATCAGAGAAACCTCATTTTTCACCGTTAATTTTGTTCAGTAAGGCCACAACTCATCAAGACTGTTATTCATACTCAGCAGAGGCTGGTATTAATGGTGCATGATATACACAATTTCTAGACATGTAGTCATGAGATTAACAAATACAAGGGAAAATAATGTATAGCAGAAATAATGCACAGCATAAAATAATGTAGATTGATGTTTGAAGTGCCTTCCCTTTTCCAGATCTAGTTTAATGATAGTCTTTAAAGTTTTAGTCAGGGAAAGAGTCTTCTAAAAGGGGAGTTATATATATTATGAGCATTTGTCCATTCTTATGGCCTCTCTAAGACCAAGAATGATGACTAGTATAGTCATATAGTTAATGAAAATTGCCTGCTTATTTAAATGATTGACTCATGTTCTCCTTGTGCTTCTAGAGTAAATGCCTTCTGTTTTTCTAAACTAGAGGCACCATGCTTGAAGTAGAATGTGTTAGAGGATATATTGCTTTAGATGTGAGGTTTTGAAGAAAAACATGTAGTTATTTTTAAAGCAGATCATTTCTAAACTATAAACTTAAGACTAAAATGGCTTACGTTTTTAAAGATTTATAAAGTGATTATTTCTTAAACCCACACACCTATGAATACTCGATTTTTGACAAAGAAGCCAAAACCATTCAATGGAAAAAAGACAGCATCTTCAACAAATGGTGCTGGTCCAACTGGATGTACACATAAATAAATCAAAATGTCTTGACATAAACACATAATAAGTAAAACTGTCTTCTTAAGAAAAAAATTCCTTCAAATGATTGAAAATAGCTTTAGAATTTTTTGCAAGAAAACAAGCTTTGACTACAAACTTACTACATTACATTGTTCCTTCTGAGTTACTTCATTGCTCCTGGAGAGTGTGAAGGTTAAGGCTAATCTGAATGGGAACAGACAAACCCATCTGGCAACCAACAGCCTTGTTTTCCATCCAGGCATTAAACTGTTGCAGTTCAATGATATGGAAAGAATATTTATGTGACTTTATCACTCATCATGGGATGCAATATATTTATCATTTAAACACCAATGTTCTTTCTTTAAACTATATTTGCTTTTTAAATCTGAACTGTGTTTTCTCTGTCTTTGATTCCTTTCCATTTACTCTTTCCACATTCTTTACTTACTAAGAGACATGATATAACTTCAAAGGGAACAGTGTCCTAAGCAAAGGGTAGATTTTGCTGAGTTTATTTTGTGCAAGGAAGTTATCTGTTTGTCCATCTCTAGGTCTAGTTCACTGTACCAAATGATACAGTAAAACTGAATAGAAAGGCACATCAGAGAAAGTTCTAAAATAAAATAATTATATGTCTACATATGAAAGACACACCTACATAACTCACACGTTTTTACAGCTGGTAAGTGAGCTAAAGCCATGCTCAAGGCTCCCAGCACTAGCTCCTCCCAGTGGGAATGTCCTCCTGTGCTGGCTGATGACAGGGAATGGGAATAACAGCTGGTTTTAC
The DNA here is from genome assembly GCF_907164565.1 of Psammomys obesus. NCBI lineage: Eukaryota > Metazoa > Chordata > Mammalia > Rodentia > Muridae > Psammomys > Psammomys obesus. Next base: position 1,103,256 of record NW_026596089.1, on the reverse strand, counting down.
TTTCTTGATAAGAAATTGTTAAGAGAGTTGTGTGAACCTTGGAGCAGCATCTGTTGGGGCTGAGATTTGCTTTTTAGGATACATGTCTTCCAAATGGCTGCTTTACATCTACAGCTCTACCACACTGAACACACCAATCTCCTCCAAATGACCACTTTTCAATGCCTAGGCCATTTTCTTCCTTTTAACTTTACTATTCCAAAGCATCATGTCAGTGTGTGTGTGTGTGTGTGTGTGTGTGTGTGTGTGTGTGTGTGTGAGTGAGTGTAAGTATGTGCCCTGAACACTATTGTCTAGCTAGATTTATTTTTACATAATGTAGATGAGGCAGGTGAGATTGGACCAGGTGAGGAAGGACTCTATGTTAGCATCCCCTTTTCTGTAGCACCATCTAGGTGGTGTCACTCTCCCTAGAGACCCTATCATTCTGGTTATCCACTAGGGACTGTCACTACAGTAAGAAATAAGCCACTTCCACTCCATGTTTAAGTCATGACTGTGCAACCTTTCCTGTAGGATTTCAAATTTGACTCCTTCAGATTCCACCTTCTAGGTTTTATTTGTTCAATAACACTGGCTCTTTTTCCCTGAGGCCTGACAAGGGGAAATGGTGCCTTCAGTCCTTTGGTTGAAAGCTTCTTAAAAAGGCAGAGTACCTTGTCATGGAACAAATCATGAAAACACTTCAACATATGTATCAGTGTCTGCAAGAAAGCATTGAGTCACTCTACATATACATTAAGACTAAAATGGCTTACGTTTTTAAAGATTTATAAAGTGATTATTTCTTAAACCCACACACCTATGAATACTCGATTTTTGACAAAGAAGCCAAAACCATTCAATGGAAAAAAGACAGCATCTTCAACAAATGGTGCTGGTCCAACTGGATGTACACATGCAGAAAATGAAAATAGATCTATATTTATCACCCTGCAATAACTAAAGTCCAAGTGGATCAAAGACCTCAACATAAAACCAGATACTCTAAATCGGTTAGAAGAAAAAGTGGGGAACAGCCTAGAACTCATTGGCACAGGAGACAACTTCCTAAACAGAACACCAACAGCACAGGCTCTAAGAGCAACAATCAATAAATGGGACCTCATGAAACTGAAAAGCTTCTGTAAAGCAAAGGACACTATCATCAAAACAAAACGACTGCCTACAGATTGGGAAAGAATCTTCACTAACCCTTTATCTGACAGAGGGCTAATATCCAGTATATACAAAGAACTAAAGAAGCTGAAAAGCAGCAAACCAAGTAATCCAATTAAAAAATGGGGAACAGAGCTAAACAGAGAATTCTCTGTAGAGGAATATCGAATGGCAGAGAAACACTTAAAGAAATGCTCAACCTTATTAGCAATCAGGGAAATGCAAATCAAAATGACCCTGAGATATCACCTTACACCCATCAGAATGGCCAAGATGAAAAACTCAAGGGACAACACATGCTGGAGAGGTTGTGGAGAAAGGAGAACCCTCCTCCACTGCTGGTGGGAATGTAAACTGGTACAACCACTCTGGAAATGTATCTGGCGCTTTCTAAGACAATTAGGAATAGTGCTTCCTCAAGACCCAGATATACCACTGCTAGGTATATACCCAAACTTTGCTCAAGTACACAAAAGGGATACTTGCTCAACCATGTTTATAGCAGCTTTATTTGTAATAGCCAGAACCTGGAAACAACCCAGATGTCCATCAACGGAAGAATGGGTACAGAAATTGTGGTATTTTTACACAATGGAATACTACTCAGCAATCAAAAAGGAGGAAATCATGAAATTTGCAGGCAAATGGTGGGATCTAGAAAAGATCATTCTGAGTGAAATATCCCAGAAGGAGAAAGACAAACACGGTATATTCTCACTTATATAAACCTATAAGATATGATAAACATAATGAAATCTATACACGTAAAAAAGATAATCAAGAGAGTGGACATGGGGTAAGATGATCAATCCTCGTTTAGAAAGACAGATGGGATGTGCATTGAACGTATGACATGAGTCTACTGAGTGCATCTGAAAGACTCTAACTAGCAGTGCTGTCAAAGCAAAGACTCATGACCAAACCTTTGGCAGAGTACAGGGAATCATAAGAAAGAAGGGGAGTTAGTCTGATGGGGAAAGGATAGGAGCTCCACAAGGACCAAATATATCTGGGTACAGGGTCTTTTCTGAGACTGACATGTAACCAAGGACCATGTATGGATATAACCTAGAACCTCCGCTCAGATGTAGCCTGTGGTAGCTCAGTAACCAATTGGTTTCCCAAAGTGAGAGGAACAAGGACTATTTCTAACAGGAACTCAATGACTGGCTCTTTGGCCTCCTCACCCCCCAAGGGAGGAGCAGTCCTGTTAGGCCACAGAGGAGGGCTTTGCAGCCAGTCCTGAAAATACCTGATAAAACAGGATCAGATGAATGGGGAGGAGGTCCCCCCCTATCAGTGGACTTGGAAAGGGGCACGGTGGAGATGAGGGAGGGAGGGACGGGGAGGGAATGAGGGAGCGGGATACAGCTGGGATACAGAGTTAATAAAATGTAACTGATAAGAAAAAAATAAAATTCAAAAAAATGATTATTTCTCTGGACATTTTGGATCAAATCTTAAGATACGTACAGTATCCGTTTACTATAAATACCGACTCCATTGCAGTAGATAGTAGATTACAGTTGCTCACTCTGTGACAATGAAGAAGTTAAGACTCAAGTAACAAAAGAATCATCATCATACATTTTGTCATTTGCCCAGTCACCTGCCTTCTGTAATTTTTTTGTGCACTGTGACAGAAAATAACCAGCATTGGTAGCCAAATTTACTTTTATAATTGCTTACTTCTATAGGTGATGTCTCATGAATATCAGAACACCATCCTGCTTTGATCTCTGGTTTTCAGGGGAGAAGGGAGGCTCCTCCCTCTGTGCCCATGACTAAGTCTATCTGTGTGAAAACTGACTTTGGTTGCCTAGGCAATCATTGGCTTATAGCTGTTTGTTCCCCGCTATACTTGAAGCCATAATTTCTGCCCGCTTTTATGATTCATTATCTTCAGAGACACAGAGTGACATGCATAAAAAGAAGTTATCACCTGAAACATTTCTAAGAATCTTCAAGTGAAGAAAACAGTATCAGTTCAGTGACTCAGAAAATTAGTCATTTGCTTAAGCAGTCATTCTGACCAGTTTTGTGGGCTCTTTAAAAATTAAAAAAAACAAAATACATCAAATTTTCTTAAAATTGCATACCTAATACATCCTCATTGTAAAAAGTCAAAAAAATTGGGTAGTGAGATGTCTCAGGGATTAAAAACCCTTGGTCGAGTCTTTTACCATCGTTCTGCCCTCAAGACCCACACAGTGGAAGGAAAGGGCACATTCTCACAGGTTACTTTCTGACCTCCATATGTCCTTCCCCCACCATATACAATAAAGAAAAAGTTTAATATTTTTAATCTGTAAGTATATAAACTGTGACTGTCTTCTCCTTTTCCTCAGAGATTACTCATTTTAGAAGCTTAGTGTCCTTAGTTTCATTTTTAATTATGTTTTTGAAGTCTTACAAACTTATAAAACGCCCCACTTCTATAATATGACCCATTAGAATGTGGAATAATTTCATATTCCTCTATACTTTTATTTCTAATTATACATTCTCACTCAGACAATTATATTGTTTGGATTATTATTTATGTGGGATCAGTTAACATGTCCAGTTACTATTTTGTTGTATATCTTGTTATGTTACATCCATTACTCATCAAGAGATACTGAGTTGCTTTTCATATATTACTTTCAATATTGTTTTTTATATGAAAATATATTGTTGACCTATGAGGACTCTTGTCATTGCCTTTATGTTACATAAAGTATGAGTACTATTACAATTAAACTATAAGAGCTTAACTTCAGTCAACTAAACTGTCAATTTTAACAGTCTAAAGATATCTGTCAATCATCCACCCTAGCTATTACAATTGAACTAGCAAAACATTTGCAAGGAAAAGATTCCAATAGGAATAGATTACCATTAAGGGTAATAAGAAAGAATGAGAGCCAGGATCCTCTGAATTGTGAGTTAGGAAGGCATCATCTGATAGAATGCCATTTCCCAACCTATAGGCAGAGACCCTTTCTGGGGATCCTTTCACAGGGGTCCCCTAAGACCATTGGAAACACAGATATTTATATTACAATTCATATGTCACAAAATTATGGTTATGAAGTAGTAACAAAAATGATTTTATGGTTGGGATCACCACAACATGAGAAACTGTATTAAAGGGTCACAGCACTAGGAAGGCTGAGAACCGCTGTGCTAGAGGAACAGTTACACAGACTTGAGCATAAAAGAGGCAGGCCAATTCTTAAAGAGAACACAGGGATTGAAGAAAAAGTTGGATGAGAAGGTAAAGTCAAAGAACAGATGTGTTTCTAAAGGTGGAGGGTAGTGTGGCAGTTGTGGAGCGAGATAAGAAAATAGAAATGGGACTTTGGGTAGGACTCGAGATTACTGTTTACGCATGTAAAATCTGAGAAGTATTATAAATCTAAGGAAGAAACCCACTAGCAAACACACAGGTGACTCTAAGATCCATGACTGAAGATGAGGACTTAGCAGATATAAGCATCAAAATGACAGTAAGTCTTCAGGACTTGAGATAGAAAAGTGGGAAAGGCTTGTTGGAATATGCACATAGGAAATGTTACAGTTAAGCACTAAATGGGCTCTTCAAAAAACAGTATTAAGCTGACTTTTGCAAATGGAAAGACTAAAAGTAATGTTTCTTTAAATTTGTAATCAGAATCGTTTTAGACATCTCTGAGTTCCTTCTAAGGAACACCATTGCTGAATTAGTACACAAGGGAAAAATTTCATGTATGAATGTCCCTAATAACATCAAAAGTGTGAGGGGGTGCGGAGCTCAGGCATTTGGGGAAGCTGAGGCATTTATGTTTGAGGTTGTGGCACACTGAGTCAGAGAAGTCTAGAGAAAAGCAGAGACACTGTATTTGATGTACTCGTAGGGGCAAGGCAATTGAGATGCTTGTTAAAAAAAAAAATGGACACCTGGGGTCAGAGAGCCACTTCAAACAAACTTTGGACTGCCTCATCTCAGATGTGGCTGCCTTCTAACAGTCTGCACACCCCTGGTCTTCTCTAGCCTCGGCCTCAGTGCCAGCCTGGTTGGCTTATTTTCATTTGCTTTAAAGTATATGTTTCATTTCACATATTCAAAAGACAAAAATTTAGGAATGCACAGACGTCAATTAGGATGATGACATGTAAAATACAAAGACCCAATTTGAGGTAAGCTGGTTTGCAGAAATGTTGAAAGTTTACAAATGCATGACCTCACAGAAACGAAAGTAAACAGACCTCAACTAATTTTCACCTCATAATTTATCTTACATCATCCAACTGGTTCTTGAAAAACCACTTTGAAGGTTAAGAAATAGTTCAGCACTATACATCACAGAAATTCCATCTCCATTTTGCTTTCAGATCTCTTTAAAGCACTTTTTTTTGGGCAATGACTAAGAAAAAGAAAAACTGACTTTACACAGATATTCTAAGGAACACACACAAAAATGCACCCAGAAATCAGTTTTGTTTTGAAAACTTAAAAAAAAAAAAAAACATGCCAGGGGTTTTCCAAGCAAGTAGCTGAAAATGCTTGACTTAGAAAAAAGCCTTTACACATTGAGAACAAGTTGAGTGTCTTGATTCACACAGAAGCAATTTTGGCAAATAATCAACTTCAAAGATTGCTTAAATATATCATTTATAATAGCATACACAACAATATGGAACTGATCAACCCTGACAAAATCCCAAGTTGTAGCATATAAAAATTAAATAGTTATTTTCTTAATTGACATTTTTTGCTTTATTCTATTAGAAAATGTAATAAAATCAATATAAGAAGAGAAAATAAAGAATTAAACACAGAGAATTTAGTAAAAAAGCAGACAAGTAGCAATTTCCTTTAAAACACTGTTCACATGTTATAGACTATTTGGTTTACTTATATAATAATTTATATAAAATGTAATTTTCAACATCTGAAGAATCCTAGTTCAAAGATGAGGGAACAGTTCAATTACAAGTTAAAAAAACTGTAAATAAAATTAATTGTTTCATACCCGATAACATAAGTAAACTGTGAACTAAAAGGCATAACTTCAAATTCCCTCATGAAAATTGCAACGTTCATATTACAAAAATTTAATCAAGTCAGGATTGATGAAAATGGCAAAGTGTGCATTTTCCATAAATGGGTATATGAAAACTCAACAGACACAAGTGCAATGTATTTCTTCAACAGAAGAAAGAGCCAGTGCCTTTTTCCTGTCCATTAAGTGGTTATCTTGTCACTCTCTATAGGCTAAGTAAATAAATAAAATGAGAAGAAAGACAGCAAAGATTAAAAAATAAACTCATTAGGAAACAAAACAGTGATGGCAGTGATAGAATTCACACAGACCTGGGAGAAGATGGAGACCAGAGACAAAGAAAAACTTAGATGAGTGTGAAATGAGGGGAAGGGAGTGTAACTGATAAAAGTTAAGGTCATTTCACCACAAGCATCAACTACCCAGGGTTTACAGGGGCTCACAGAGACTGAGCCAACAGAAGGAGCCTGTGTGGGTCTAACAGACCTTCTTCATATGTGTTACAGCTGTAGAGTTTGGTCTTCTTGTGGGACTCCTAACAGTGGGAAGCAGTTGCCCTCTCTGACTCTTTAGCTTCCTTGGGATCCTTTTCCTCCTACTGCACTGCCTCATCCAGCCTTCAAAAGAGTGGAGCGTTATCATGTGTTCTTTGTTTGTTTGTTTGTGTTAGTTTGTTTACATGGTGGATTACATTGATGGATTTCTGTGTATTGAACCACCTGGGATGAAACTACTTGGTTATAGTGGATGATATCTTTGATGTGTTCTTGGATTTTATTGAGTATTTTTGCATCAATGTTCCTAAGGTAGATTTGCCTGAAATTCTATTTCTTTGTTGGATCTTTGTGAGATTTAGGTATCAAGGTGACTGTGGCTTCACAGAATGAGGTTCGTAATGTTCCTTGTGTTCCATGGCAGCTCAGTCTTTAAGTGGACTCCCTAGTAAGGGGAACAGGGGCTGTCTCTGACATGAACTCTGGCTGGCTCTTTGATTATCTCCCCATGAGGGGAGAGCAGCCTTAAAAGGCCATAGAGGAAGATAATGCAGACAGTCCTAATGAGACCTGATAGGCTAGGGTCAAAGGGAAGGGGAGCAGGACCTCTCCTATCAGTGGACTTGGAGAGGGGCATAGGAGGAGATGAGGGAGGAAGGGAGGGATTGGGAGGGAACAAGGATGGGGGCTACAGCTAGGATACAAAGTGAATAAATTGAAATTAAAAAACAAAACAAAAGAGTGGAGTAGCGTTGCCTAGTCTTTATGCAACTTAATATGTCATGTTTGGTTGCCCTTAGGAGGGCTGCCTTTTTCTTAAATGGAAGAGGAGTGGACTTGGGAGAAATGAGGTTGTGGGTAGGGACTGGGTAGAGAGAGGGAGGGAAAACTCAGAATGTATATATGAGAGAAGAAAAAAAAAAATAAAGGTCATTTGAGTAAGATGCACACTTCCAAAAGAGGACAGTGTTATCATTACTAAGCCAGTTGTGAAGAAAGTCCTACCTGAGGGAGGAATACACATAATACATAAAGCAAACAGAAGCAGAAGGACGCTTGGCTTCCATCTCCAATGGCAGCACCTCATCCCCTGTACGTCAAACATCCTGCAATTAATGACAGAAAGTCATAGTCAGGACAGGTACCCTTCAATAAGGCATTGGGACAAATAACGTAAAATATGGTTTCCAGCAGGAACTGAATGAAGAAGCATTTTTAGTCTTGTTTTTAAATTAAATACTTAATATATAAGGGACAGAATTCAGGGCCTGAGGAATGTAAAGCAAGTGTTCTCAGTCACATCCTTGGAAGAGACTTAAAAGATGAGTGAGGCCCACATCATCCCCTTCAAGCAAAGAGAAAGAAATTAAAGGGCCAGGGAGCTAGTAAAGTGCTTGCTAGGGAGGCCTAGAGACCCCAGTTCAGATCTCCAGGACTCATCTTAAAAGCCAGGCAGCCCCTGTAATCTCAGTGATGAGGACAGGCCAAAAAATGAGGTGGATAAGGCAGACACAGGATGCTGAACTCTGGCTTCCACAAGCACCTGCATGCACATGTATGAATACACACACACACACACACACAGAGACCACAAACACAGGCATGTACACATGCACACACACATGAACACATATATAAATTCATCAATTTTATGTGTACACTTGTACAGGACCAGTTCTGAATTCTCTATCGAATGTTCCTATATCCTCTCTCTCCTGTCTGTGTCCTGCATGAGTCAGAATCTGTCTGCCTAAAGGCTGTCTTGTGAATCTATTCGTTTCTGTGGCTGCCTCTATCCCTGTATATGTCTGTTTTAGTCTGTGTCTCTGTGTGTGTTCTCAGATCTATGTGTGTATGTGTGTGTGCTGTGTCTGTGTGTCTAAGTATAAATGGTGTCTACCCCTACTGAACAACATAGGAAGCATCACATCGGGAAGGAATGAGATGCCTGTGTTTGTGCTCTCTCTCTCTCTCTCTCTCTCTCTCTCTCTCTCTCTCTGTGTGTGTGTGTGTGTGTGTGTGTGTGTGTGTGTATTCATACATGTGCATATATGTAAAGGATAAGTCTTATGTGACCTCAAGGTTTGTTAGTAACTCTGCCTGTGAGGTCCAGCAAAAGTGCCAGTAAATGACTAAGTAATGTCCGATGCAGGTGAAATTGTTCAGTCCTTGTGTATAGCAGTGCTATCTTTTCCCATTTTAAAATTATGATTATTTATTGCATGTTTGTGTATGCCTGCACACGTGTGCATGTAGAAGTCAAAGGACAACTTCTGGGAGTTGGTTTTCAACTTTCATTATCTGTGTTCCAAGTATCAAACTCTTGGTCATCAGACTTGGTATCAAGTGTCTTTACCTGGTTAGAAATCCATTTTGCTGGACCAGCAATGTCATATCTATATTTAAAAATGTATTTACTAAATACTTAGAAAGGATTCCATGTTATCATGGCTTGCAACAGATTTTATTGAATCCGCATCATTAAAAAAAAAAAAAAAAAAAAGCAAGCCTGTGAATGATGCAATAAGAACCTAAGCCATTTGTTTACAGAGGCCGTAAAAGGACTGACAGTGAGGGGAGACAAGGCAGATGTAAAGCCATGGGAAGAAATCACCTAAAGAGACAGCAAAGTGGCAATTACCACCAGAGAGTAATTTTATATACAGAAGAAAAAGATACATTCTTAAAATCTAAAGTCTGCTTTCATGGGTAAAGTGTGTAGCAATATATGGGAAACCAAGAAAACATGCAAGTGAGAAAACATACGTGAAAGGATTCCTGTACTTTCCTTAGGAATACATTTTGAATCATTATTTTTACTGTGAGAGACAATGTATCAAAGAAAACATGGGTTGTAATAAAACAGGTCTGAGTTTGGTGGTACCTTAGGCCTGTGGAATCCCAGCATTTTATTTAACCTGTTGTGCCTATGTGTCACCTGTAAAGTTAGGATCAGTAGCATACCTAGCCCATAGAGCCACTGACAGATGTCTTAAAAATAAGATGATGTCTTCAAAAGTTGGGCCTGATACCTCACAAGCATTCCACAAATAACAGCTGTTATTATAATTGCTGTCATGCCAAACATGCTATCCACTTTATAATAAAAGGAAGGCACTTAAACAATCACAGACTATTAGGCTTAATCTCTTATGCCAGTATCCATCAAATTACTTTAGAGCCACTTCTGGGGTCACCTGGGAACAAGACAAAGTAATTGATGCCTGCTGTGAATGAATACATTTCATGTAGTGCCTGAAATTCATACCATAGTCTTGTACGCCACATTCTACAAGTGCCAGCTGCAGGCAGCTGTCCATTTGGGATTTCTAAACTAACACAAGATTAAGGTCTGAAGAAGAATTATTTTGTATGGAAGACATGTCTGCATATATTTCCATCCAATATATTTGAAGCTAAAAGCAGCTACCCTTTAAGAGGAACATGTTTGAGTAAATAATAATACTGATAATAATGGATATGAACTCTGGAATGGCCAGGCATATGTGCTGTTTTTCTGTTAACCATATGATTTGGTGAACAGGAACTTTGAACTGTGAGACTTGTTGCTTTTCTGTAAGTTTGCCCCTGCCACCCTGATCAGTTAGCAGGGGGTCTCACAAAAGACTGTCTGTCACAGAGAAAAGTGGCTTGTTCAGAAGAGTAGGCTAATTTCCTATTGACGTTGTATGAATGAGGTGTTCCCCATTCATGCTGGGGATGAATTAATTGGTTGTGCTTCTAAAACAAAAGAACAATTAACTATTCAAAGAAATTTAGCGAACTTGAAATCCAAAATATGATGACTAGCTTAACATTTTCACAGAAGAAGAAACTGAGGTCCAACAAAATGAAAAGGAACAAACAGCTGGCTGCCAGCCTTTCTAAGAGTCATGTCAGCTTCCCAGCTTCTTCCTTTGTGTGGCATCGGGGTGATTCTCCTCCATCAGTATGTGAACATTGTCTCCTTTCTTAAGTGTATACATGCTCTCAAACTGGATACCAGATACTGTTTATTTTCCGTGCAACTTCTCCTTTGCTATAAAAGGTCCTATGTTTAGGGACTCTACTACTGGTCCTTGAGTTGTTTTACCAAACTTGACTGCAATCCTATCAAGCAACGGCTGCAAATGAAGAGCAGGGCTTGACACATTCCCGGACTCCATCACTTTAGGCACAAAAGGAGCCAGGACAGAGTAAGCACTTGTAACCAAACATAAACCATATGAGAAGCCAACGTTCATCCACTTTGCTGTTTACTGAAGAACAGAAACAAATAAATTGAGAATAAAAAGGGGAAGAGAAAGCACTGTGGGTCTTCTCATGGGATCACTTAGCAAAGATACATCCCTGAAATGTAAATAATAACTTTCTCAGAAGAATGGAAAATCCTGAACAGGGTTATTGTGGTCTAAACAGGGACTTCAAGTCTGTACAGTTTTGGTAATGGTCTCAGAGTTCGAGCAAAGAGAACAGAAATGTTTTTCAAAGATTTACTTTTATTTATGTATTTTTGTGTGTATATGCCAGGCTCATGTGGGTAGCCATGGCAGTCAGAAAAGACTGTGTATTGGATCCCCAGGAACTGGAGTTACAGGTGGTTATGAGCCAGCTGATGTGGATGATGGACTCAGACCCTAGTCATCTGAAAGAACAGCAAGTGCTCCAAACCATTGAGTCATCTTTCTAGACCCCAGAAACACATTTCAGAGGAAAATGAATACATAGCCTTGTATAATATACAAAGAGTATTTTTCACTATACAGACAAACTTATCATCTCACAGGTGAGAAAATAAGAGATTAAAATACTTGCTCAGTTTTCAGGATCAGTGGTAAGCTTCAAACCTTTTTTGTCCCCTGGCTTCCAATCCAGCTGTCCTTTGGGGGACCAGTTTACCTCTACTGCAACCCTATGTCAAATTGATAGGCTACAAAATACCATATGCTTGAGCACATTTTGGAAAGCTTTAGGCAAAAATGCATTCACAGTAATTATATCCAATAGACATCTCAGCACTGGTAGACATGACTTTATCCAAAAACTGAGCAAAGAGACTTTCAAAATCTACCACTTCCCATCACTTCTAGTGGTTTACCCAAAGTCACAAATTTTGAAATTAATAGAGAAATTGAATAGGATATTAGTTCTACTAATATAAATAGTCAGAATTCGACCCCTCAACCCCATCCCTACAGTGTTTCTATAAGCAAATCTTTTCATAAAGGGGTTTGGGAGCTTCAGAAAACACCTGCGTTTCTATAGGAATAAAAAGAATAGTCATTTAACATTTTCAAGCCTGCTCATAATAGCATTTCTTCTTTGAAAGCTCATGTTCCTAAGCAGCATATAAAGAAGTGCTATCCTATTCCTGATGTGAGGCCCTTCATTAAGCTGCCTTCAGCTCCACCACTAGTAAAGTCTCATTCACTGCACTGGTCTTCACAAAGCCTGCCTTATTTGAGTAAGAATATGCATGGCTGGCTCATACCATGAAGTCAACCTGAGAATTTATACAAATGTGCACACACACACACACACACACACACACACACACACACACACAGAGGTACACACAGGCACAAACACCGGTAGGCACACACACACCAGCACTGAAAAAACTGGGAGAAATAGCTGTAATTTATCAACAACCTATTTTTTTATTTTCTTCTATAGTTTTGTAAAATATTCTTAATGAAAAATTAGCCAAAGGATACATGGGATGTCATCATATTTTTTACAACTACAATAAATCTAAAATTTTTTTCCATGAAAAATAACCCCTAAGCCTTGATGCAATTTAATTTCAGAAAGTTCTGGAAAAGACAAAATTATAGGGTAAGGGTATGCAGGGAATGATCACACAAATGATCTTTGATAATTTTAAAAATATAAGACTAATGTTTATAAAATATGACTCTAGAAAAAAAAAGAATCCTAGGTTATTCTTTGTATTTTTATGATGACATTTATATCACACACACACACACACACACACACACACACACACACACACATGCTCTATTGTTTGTGTGTCTATATGAATGAGAGCACCTGCGTGTAGGTACCCCTGGAGGCCAGAAGAGGGTGCTGGACGCCCTGAAGCTTCAGTCAAAGATGATTATGAGTCACCTATCAAACCGAGGGCTAGGGACTGAAGAGTAGCAAGAGTTGCAAGGCTCTCACTGCTAGGCCATCTCTCCAGCCCCCTTTGTGTTTTTCTTTTTATTCTTTCATTTTTTTTGTAGGTTTACAATTTGTAAAACAGAAAAACCTTGAATGCACTCACAATATGCTCTGGGGCACATCAGTGCTGTCACCCATGCTGGCTGCTGACACCAGTGTTGGTGAGTGGCATTGCTTTGATCACTGTCAGCTGACGGAAGTGTCTCTCTTGGATTTCCTTTATTTGGATTGGCAGGATCAAGTCATATACATACTTTTCTGCTACAGTATAAATATTTTTCTTTCTGATTGTGTTTTTTAACCAATTCTATCATAAACATTTAAGCTTTCATTATATCTGTCTTTTAAATAATGTTGAAAGGCATTCCACAGAATTCCACTCTGAGTAAAGAGAAAGTTAAGATGATCTGCAGGTAGCCACCCTTGTTATACTGGGATTTTGGTTGGAGTTGGAACATCCTTTAAATGCCATTTCCACCAAGCCATGTACATCATAATGTCATTGAGCTTTGATAAGTTAATGATGTCATCCAACTAGGCATGAACATGGCATATATGTCTTGCCACAAATACTGCACACGCTTTCTGTTTAGTCTAAGTACTAGATAGTCTCTAGAAACTTCTACTTCTTTCATCAGAAATGAAAATTTTATATAATATATGGACAGTTAGAAACATGATTGGGCCTACAGACGCTATCATCAGTTTATTTTTAATATATAAATGAAATTTCTCTCAAATCATTATTTCCAGAAATCAGAGTGACACTTCACTTAGGCAGTAACAACTATGGGCTTCTGATATTTCTCATAAGCCAACAAACAATGGCCTCATTCACCATTCACACTGGAAAGACACAATGTCATGAAACTTATATAAGCCATAAATGGAACAGAATCTTCATGCAGCATGAGACCAACAAAAGCCAGTCTTGCTAAATCTACTGAATTTCTCAGAGCACAAAAAACTTTCAGTTGTTACAACTCCTAAATATATTCATAAAGTCTGTAACTTCAAACCATAACTTTAACAGTATACAAGTTTGTTCTCCAAAAGAAAGAGACAGACAAAACACTTAAGTATCCTGTGTATTTTTATTTACTGCAATTAAAATTTGAAAACTATAGTTTCTGTTTCCCATTTCAGCATTTTCAACAAAATAATAGAAGTATTTACTTTGGGGAGAGTTGCATTATCTCCATGTATTCTAACTTGCCCAATGGCTAAAATGGGTCAAAATAGCTCAAACCAATGCACAGAAAAGACACATAACCATCTTGAATGACACACACACGCAAAAATAAAAAAAATAAAAAAATAAAAAAAATCCAATAAAAGAATTAGGTAAAGAAATTTAAATCAAGGTTAAAAACTTTAGATGACTGCTTTCTCGTGATTCAACCTGAGAAGACATAAATTTAATCACACCGAATTCAAATGGAATAAATAATTTAATTGCATTATCAAGAAAATTTTATTATTAGCTGTTGATCAGTTTCGCATCCTTTAATTTTTAAAAGCTATTGTGTGTGTGTCTGTGTATCTGTGTGTCTGAGTGACTGTGCGTTGTACCCTTAATCCCAGGAGCTCTCAATACCAGGGAGGCTGAAAGAAAGCTGCCTAAATATCTCCTGTGAAAAGCCCGGGTATATTTGCACGAAAAATTGAAGCTGGAAACAAACTTAACATTCGTTCCAAACCTGTTGCCTACATAGGAGAAGAAGTCGTATGTTGGATGGCTGGCCGTCTCCCAAAACAAATGCTTACGAGTTATGCATTCGTCCACTCCTCTGCCATAAGCAAAACTGTAAAACTCACAGGTGTGGCATTACTTCACACGGAGTTTTAATAAAAATATGTGGTATTTATTACACTGCACAGCGCCGAGATCAGAAATGCAGAGCGGAGTGTTGTCTGGTGTGCTCTGTTCATCTCTCAACTTAAATTTGTGTTTGGGGATGCAGAGGGCGACAGAGCAGAGTAGGGGAAAAGACCCAAGACCCTAGGCGCTAACTTAAAAGAGGAAACTGAAGCAGAAGTAAGTAAGGATGGAGTAGCGGAGAGAGTAACAGTGTTCTACAACTCTTCAACAAGTTAGTGGAAGTGGGTTAAAAAGTCTCTCAAGTTGTCTGCCCGAGAATAAATAAAACAGCAGAGGGAAAAATTACACACTGTGAGAAAAAGTAACTCCTAAGTTGGCCACAAAGATAGCTGTGGCCCTTCTGAAAACCATCTTCCAGTTTGGAAGGCCAGCGGTGCGGGAGGCTGCCCTTTTACCAGGTCCCTCAGAGTCACCCCACAACTGGGATAGCAATTCCATCCAAGGAAAAGCTTGTAGCTTTTTTTTTTTTTTCCTTTGACCATCTCACCCTCTCTTCTATGCCTCCTACTAGTAATTCTACAGGAAGCCCCCATCACATTCCTTAATTACTTTTTAATCTACATAGTACATTCAGAACATTTTTCTGGGCTCTTCAAAAAAAAAAAAAAAAAAGGCGGGGGGGTGCAACTGAATAATAAAAAAAAAAAAAGTCCTTTAAATATCTAAAAGATCTACGAACGACTCCTATGGGCAAAGACGACTCCCTGGCTCAGCAGTACCTTCCCAGGTCCCAGGTGTTGTTTCAGGGAGCGCTGGCTTGGCAGCGCCAGAGCCCTGCAGGCAGCTGCACTGCCAGTTACTCCTTGTTTAATTTGAATCAAAACCACGTTTTCCCCGTACTTGAAGCCCTGCCTGCTGTTCTTCTGCTCTCCACTATCCCAAAGCGAGGTTTACCTCTCTAGGGCAGAAAACCACACACACTTGCCCAGCTCCGTTTGGCAATACCCGGTCCCGGTGCCTCAAGGAGGCACGCTGAAGCTTCTGTACTGAGGTGGGTACCTTTCAGGGAAGTGCTGAGCTAAAGGGGAGAAGAGGACCCAGATGGAGGTGCGAAGGGCTCCAAGCTGGGAGGCGACTTACATGCTAGTATTACCGCTCACAGGTCCCCAGAGACCGCAAGTTCATCCTCTAGCGCTCCTCTGTTCTGCTGCCGGTAAGCTCCACCGAGGGGGAGGGGGCGGCTAGGACCGCGCCCCGCAGTACCCTTCGTCACGCCCTTTCTGGAGAGTTCATAGGGTTTCCCGGCAGCTGCTCCTTGCCTGCGCGCGGGGCGGCGCAAGGTGGACCCCGGGCGCGCGCCGCGGCGCGGGTCCCGCGCGCAGGGGCGCGGCCAGAGTCGGCAGGTTCCGCCTGGCGGAGAACTTTCCCAGTAGTTGAAGCGCAGGGCCGGAGCTAACAGGGCGTCCTATGGGCTAGAAGGCTGCGACCCGCAGAGTGCACTGCCTGCGGCGCGGCGCAGGCCTCGGTTTCCCCCTGCGGCTCAGGTGCGGCTCCGCGAGCCCCCGGGATAGCCCCCCCGCTCTAGGCAATGGGAGGAGGAGGACAGTCCTGAAGGCGCAGCTGCCCCACCCAGGGCCGGCCAACCGAGGACTGAAGGAAAGGGAGAAGTCGCCACGCGGGGCGGGACCAGCGCGGGCGGAGGGGTTAGGAGACTGGCACAGAGCCAGGCACAGCTCAGTGGAGGGGACCCTGCTGACCCCGAGGTCACCCGCCTGCCTTGAGCGCGGAACCCCGCAGAGCCTGAGTGAAGTAGAGGAGGCCTAAATGCAAGCGCGCAAGTGGGCATGGGTGCCACCTCTTACTTTTCTCCTTCTTAGCCACTCTCTCTATTTTCTCTCTCTTTCTCAGAGAATGAGAGACAGAGCGAGAGAGGAAAGGAAGAAAGGAAAGAAAGAAAGAAAGAAAGAAAGAAAGAAAGAAAGAAAGAAAGAA